>NW_007382728.1:0-7805 GCF_000475195.1 Diaphorina citri | reverse complement strand
AGACTGAAAATAAAATTCTTCGGGATCAAATCACGAACCTGAATGATGCCATCGTCTCAGTCAAGACGAACATCCCTGGAATCTCTGCCGCTGCTAAACCTAAACCTACTCCAACCTCTTTCAGTGCAAATACTTACCATGTTCCATTCAGCGAAATCCGCGAACATAATCGCGAAATCCGCGAACATAATCGCGAAATCCGCGAACATAATCGCGAAACCCGCGAACATAATCACCAAATCCGCGAACATAATCGCGAAATCCGCGAACAAAATCGCGAAATCCGCGAACAAAATCGCCAAATTTTACCGCTTATAAGGCAGACACTCTACCGCTTATAAGGCAGACACTCTACCGCTTATACGCTTATAAGGCAGACACTCTACCGCTTATAAGGCTGACACTCTACCGCTTATAAGGCAGACACTCTACCGCTTATAAGGCAGACACTCTACCGCTTATACGCTTATAAGGCAGACACTCTACCGCTTATACGCATATAAGGCAGACGCTCTACCGCTTATAAGGCAGACACTTCGCAGCGTTGACGCTAAAGTAGGGGAAGTGGAATGAAAAACACGCGTCGGGTTCGCATCACACCCACGTCGGAATGAAAAACAGACCTACTCTACCGCTTATAAGGCAGACACTCTACCGCTTATAAGGCAGACACTCCACCTTCCAAACTAACTAGGCTGGCCAAAGTTAAACAAACACTTTAACAATGGTTTGTAGAACCAAACCTGACGGGCATTTATCATTCCAACCGAATGCAACGCTTAACTACCATCTTCTTACTATGCCATTAATAAGAGAAGAGGATTAAGTGCTTATAATTTGGACAACATGACTGCACTTGAGAAAGTTTGTAAAATGACAACGAAACTTGCTCGGTGCTTCACTTTGAGAGATTTTGTTCGAGAGTTCCCATCAGGGCCGGAAGACAGAACCTCACAAACAGGAAATAATAGAGTAATAATTTATTGATATTTATGGATGGTTTGGTATGGAGTGTGGCTTTGTACGGCTCAGAGACATGGACAATAAACAAGATAGATAAAAGAAGGATAGAGGCTTTTGAGATGTGGTGTTGGAGGAAGATAAAGAAGGTTAAGTGGACAGACAAAGTAAGAAACGAGAGAGTGCTAGAAATGGTAAACGAGAAGAGACAGATCTGGAATATATTAGAACAAAGAAGATCGGGCATATATATTATACAGGCAAAATAACTTCGTAGTCAACATCATTGAAGGAAGAAGAGAAGGAAGACAAGTAGACAAGGAAGAGGAAGGCCCCGCATGAGCTTCAGCTTCATGGAGCAGATCATGGAGTATGCTGGAACAGATTCCTACAGTGAGCTGAAGAGATTAACCCAAAAAGAGAAGCATGGAGAAGAGTTGCCAACCAATCCTTGGATTGAGATGATAGATCGATAGAGAACTGTAACTGCTTAGGTTTTATCGTCCCGAAATCGAAGGAAGACAGGATAGGAGCGAGCTGTTCCGAGATCGAACCATCTGAGCCAGCTGTTCCGAGAACGAACCATCTGAGCCGGCTGTTCTGAGAACGAACCATCTCCCGTTACAACCCATAACTTTATGAAATCCCATTATCAAGATTTCAGACAGCAGGTGTGCAACACTCCCACTACCACTGAGATTGATAAGGTCGGGGGGAACACATTGTAAAATATTATAAAATGAGTTCACACGTGTTTCTTCAGTTTTAATACGATTGTCAGTACATAGCTCCGGAAAATACCTCCATATTATTATTACTCGTATTATTAGTATTATTTTATTTTCCTAGAAAATTTCTCCTGAAGTAGCTCTTGAATGTATGCAGGAACTAATCAGGTAAAGTCGTATCTTCGGATCAGATATGTACATAGATACCGAGTATTTTAAGCTTGTATTTACTGTACTTTATTTAGAACAGAGGTTCTTAAACTTTTCAATTAACGGGCCACTTATACGTAACCCAAGCCCAAGATAATTACTAGGCTAGCTAAAATGATACTTTTGTATTTTTAGATAACTGATTAGCTTATTACTTATTGAAGTGAGTTTAATAAGCAGTAAACTCCCATGGAAAAGTGATTTTTCACCAAGTACAACTTCTGCTAAACTTTATATCAAGACTTACTACGGACCACTGTCAACTTTCCCACGGACCATAGGTTAAGAACCACTGATTTAGAAAATCCAGAGTTTTACGATCGAATGACTTATTTTACAGTCTACCTAACCACTGACTCTACAGATTGTGGAGTGTATATAAAGTTAAAGTTGTACCCAATATAAAACTTTATTTCTAAGAGAAGATAAAGTTACCCAGATAAGTATACTTTGGATTTATATTCTTGCTTTAACTAGAACGACTATAAGGGTTGGATGGTAGAGAATGCCTGAGGCATTAATAATTTAATATTAATGGGGTTTAACTATAGGTAATTCCCAATATCATTGCTCTTTTTGAATATGTATATGATTAGGTATAGCCCCATAAGTATCTAGGTATCCGGGTAATTCCTTAGTAAATCATGGATTTAAATTTAGTCTTCATCGAGATGGCCTCCAGTTTGAAATTTGCGAGAGAGCGCTTAAAAGATCACCCTGTTTTCATTGTTGTATTTTTTTAGATGAAAATTCCCACTTTATTGTATTGTAAAACAAAACAAGAATACATAAGCCATAAGTAGGTACCAGGGCAATTCCTTAAGTAAATCGTGGATTTGAATTTAGTGAGGGTCAAGATGGTCTTTAGTTTGAAATTCGCGAGAGAGCGCTGAAGAGATCACCCTGTTTTCATTGTTGTATTTTTTTATATAAAAATTCCCACTTTATTGTATTGTAAAACAAGAATAAAAGAGAGGAGGAGGTGAAATTTTAATGGCCAAAGTTCCATTAAAATAGCGATAAAATGTCATCTAGCTAGGTCCTAGTGAACAGGATATTATAAAATGAGTTCACACGTGTTTCTTCAGTTTTAATACGATTGTCAGTACATAGCTCCGGAAAATACCTCCATATTATTATTATTTTATTTTCCTAGAAAATTTCTCCTGAAGTACCTCTTGTATGTATGCAGGAACTAATCAGGTAAAGTCGTATCTTCGGATCAGATATGTACATAGATACCGAGTATTTTAAGCTTGTATTTACTGTACTTTATTTAGAACAGAGGTTCTTAAACTTTTCAATTAACGGGCCACTTATACGTAACCCAAGCCCAAGATAATTACTAGGCTAGCTAAAATGATACTTTTGTATTTTTAGATAACTGATTAGCTTATTACTTATTGAAGTGAGTTTAATAAGCAGTAAACTCCCATGGAAAAGTGATTTTTCACCAAGTACAACTTCTGCTAAACTTTATATCAAGACTTACTACGGACCACTGTCAACTTTCCCACGGACCATAGGTTAAGAACCACTGATTTAGAAAATCCAGAGTTTTACGATCGAATGACTTATTTTACAGTCTACCTAACCACTGACTCTACAGATTGTGGAGTGTATATAAAGTTAAAGTTGTACCCAATATAAAACTTTATTTCTAAGAGAAGATAAAGTTACCCAGATAAGTATACTTTGGATTTATATTCTTGCTTTAACTAGAACGACTATAAGGGTTGGATGGTAGAGAATGCCTGAGGCATTAATAATTTAATATTAATGGGGTTTAACTATAGGTAATTCCCAATATCATTGCTCTTTTTGAATATGTATATGATTAGGTATAGCCCCATAAGTATCTAGGTATCCGGGTAATTCCTTAGTAAATCATGGATTTAAATTTAGTCTTCATCGAGATGGCCTCCAGTTTGAAATTTGCGAGAGAGCGCTTAAAAGATCACCCTGTTTTCATTGTTGTATTTTTTTAGATGAAAATTCCCACTTTATTGTATTGTAAAACAAAACAAGAATACATAAGCCATAAGTAGGTACCAGGGCAATTCCTTAAGTAAATAGGGGGGGGGGGGGGGATGATTGGGGGAGGACCATCTTGGATATCCAATTGTTTAGTACAGGCGCTACCACGCCACCTAGTCTTTAAACTAATGTCCGTATTTTCCTTTAAAAGAGGGGAAATGAGCTTCAGAAAAGGGGAAATTCTCCCAGTTTCCAAAAAGAAAAATGGTACAGGTCGCTTCCATTTGTGCGCCAATCGGTGTCCATTGAAACAATAATTGTTTTAACGAACTGTTAAATATTGAGATTGTCCCATTAAAACTCCATCCACAAACGGAAATCCCAGTATACCTACATACTGTTAAATTTTATAGTAACCCATTTTTTTTCCATCTATCGTAACGGAAAAGTAGTACTTTATATGCGATGATAACAATAGCTAGTAATAAAAAGTTATCACCAAATAGTAGTATGACAATATTGCACAGGTCATAAAAATAGTAGGAGATCTATGTAACTAGATAGATTTTTGTAGAGAGGTTTGATAGAGGGAATGTCACTGCTCGGGTCTTATCGTCCCGAAATCGAAGAGAGAAGGAATACAGGATAGGAGAAAGCCAGCCGTTCCGAGAACGAACCATATCTGTTTAGAATAAAATCCGCCCCGGGCTGAAATCGAACCCGCGATCTACCGCTTACAAGGCAGACGCACTACCCTCCAAGCTAACTAGACTGGACTGTCTTGCTGCTATGAGGTTCGACCGAACAACCTAGATGTTATTGTCCCGAAGTCCAAGAGGAGGACAGAATCGGAGAAAGCCAGCCGTTCCGAGAACGAACATTGTCTGTTTAGGAGAGATGGAAATAATGCTGGAAGCTATAATACGCGTCATAACTTAAAAACGGAAACATATTATCTAGCTACCATGTCAGATGATATAACAAGTATACTATGTATACTTGTTATGTATACTATACGTATACATAATACATACACTCTCATTGAGATTGTCCCATTAAAACTCCATCCACAAACGGAAATCCCAGTATATGTACCTATATACTGTTAAATTTTATAGTAACCCATTTATTTTTTTTTTCCATCTATCGTAACGGAAAAGTAGTACTTTATGCGATGATAACAATACCTAGTAATAAAAAGTTATCACCGAATAGTAGTATGACAATATTACACAGCTCATAAAAATAGTAGGAGATCTATGTATATAACTAGATAGATTTTTGTAGAGAGGTTTGATAGAGGGAATTGTCACTGCTCCGGTCTTATCGTCCCGAAATCAAACAGAGAAGGAATACAGGATAGGAGGAAGCCAGCCGCTCCGAGAACGAACCATATCTCTTTAGGATAAAATCCGCCCCGGGCTGAAATCGAACCCGCGATCTACCGCTTACAAGGCAGACGCTCTATCCTCCAAGCTAAATAGACTGGACTGTCTTGCTGCTATGAGGTTCGACCGAACAACGTAGATGTTACTGTCCCGAAGTCCAAGAGGAGGACAGAATCGGAGAAAGCCAGCCGTTCCGAGAACGAACATTGTCTGTTTAGGAGAGATGGAAATAATGCTGGAAGTTATATTACGCGTCATAACTGTAAAAACGGAAACATATTATCTAGCTACCATGTCAGATTTTATAACAAGTAGGTATACTATGTATACTTGTTATGTATATGTATACTATACATAATACACACACTCTCATAGTGCAACATGTTGTGAAGGGATATCACAGTGTTGACCTCGAAAAAAGTTATTACCGTTTTTGTGAAAAGGGATACTCGGATACTCTTTATTGCAACATTTGCAACGTAACCTTTTTGTAGTTATACCGTCGTCAGTCAACCCCACTTGTCAAATTTGCCAGTATAACAGAGGACAAGGACAGGATTTTAAGATTTTACCTTCACGGACGGTCCTGGCAGAGTCTCCCAGCATTCTCCAAGTTGACAACCCCTTAGGCCCGCCACTCACACTCCGACTGCCGATCTACCGCTTATAAGGCAGACACTCTACCGCTTATAAGGCAGACACTCTACCGCTTATAAGGCAGACATTCTACCGCTTATAAGGCAGACACTCTACCGCTTATAAGGCAGACACTCTGCCGCTTATAAGGCGGACACTCTGCCGCTTATAAGGCGGACACTCTGCCGCTTATAAGGCAGCCTTGGGCAGGAATCGAACCAGCAAAATCTAGCGCTTACAAAGCGCTAGATTTTGCTGGTTCGATTTTTTGTTAACCCCGTTTTTTTCATTACTATCTAAGAAGGTATCTACTTTCTTTAGATGCACTTTTGAAGTTTTGACTTTTTATTTTTTATGCTTTGTAGATTCGTGGTGCTCTGGAAGTGCTTACTTTTGGTCTTGGAATATTGTCCCTCCCCAATTCGTTCCGAAAAAAATTAAATAAAATAATAATAAATAGGTAGAAAGTAAAAACAACTTAATAATAAGTAATAATGGAAATATAATCTTTTGTTTTCTGGCTCAACAAAAGAACAAAACAAACAGAAATAACACGAAGCGATAAAAGATAAGAGAAAACTTTCACTTTTAGAAAGTCACATATTCCGGTCAAAAATTGGAAAACAAAAGCCTACAAACATGGAAAATTGTAGGTAAGGGTACTAAGGATAAAAGTGAAATATAAAAAGATCCGAGGATATGATAATAAAAAATATGGGAAAATAAAACAACCCACAGATAAGGAAAAGATGAGCTACAAAAAAAAAAAAAATAAAAAAAAGGGGAAAAAAAAAAAACCCCCAAAAAAGGAAAAAGATGAGCTACAAAAAAAAAAAAAAAAAAGAAAGAAACGAATGAATATTTGTTTTGTTGAAAATAAAAACCACATCAGGCAAAAAGGTAGGGCCATTTTAACCTGTGATGGTCTCAATGGTCTGTACTTGAGGGGATCTAATTTTCTCATTTTAATTAAATGTTTCTTTTCCCGTATTCAGACGAGATCGGCGTTTTTCGTCAGCCCTCAATCAGCCCTAAGTAGGTCGCTTTTGGGCTTACATTTGGTTTTGGCTGCAAAAATTTCCGAACTTCGCACTCAACCTTTGCTACTTCTTTAGCAAGGGAAATTTCAGGCTGGTATGATCTCTGTTTAAAGCCCCCAGCCAAACACTTTCTTGATCTCAATGGGTTAACACAATATTACCGAAAGTACTTGAACTTTGTAAATAAATTTCCTTCACAAAGAGGTAGAAAAAGTTTCCTTCATTTCTCTCCTTCTTTATCCATTCTCCCTCTTATACCCCCCCCCCCCCCCCTGTTATATCAGTTTATCGCAGATCTTGAATTTGATTGGACAAGTGCCCTAGGCTTCTTTCGTTCCGATTTGTGAACAAGAATATCAGTTTATCTTAAATTTGATTGGACAAATGCCCTAGCCTGTGTTTCGGTCCAAGTTGTGAACAAAGGCATTTGGACCGGGGGGTAGTTTCTTCTCCTATCTTATATCAGTTTATGGAGGATAAATCTGATTGGACACGTATCCTAGGCTTCTTTCGGTCCAAGTCCATGAGAAAGATAAAAATGTATCCTTACTAAGAAGAGGAGGACAGACAATCACTCATCAAACTCATCATAAAATGAAAGACGTCTAGAAAATAGAAATTCTATCTAGACAGCACCCTGTATTACACATTAATCCGCCTCCATTGGATTAAATTTGTTTGTATGTCTGTCTGTCTGTCAGATTGTTTGTAATCATTACAACACTAACAAAATAATAGAGACATAGAGAGGAGAAGGAGAAGGGGAGGGGGGATGAGTATTTACATTGTTTGTCTGTCTGTCCGTTTGTTTGTAATTATTACAACACAAACAAAATAATGGGGGGGGGGGGGGGGGGGGGTTACAA
>NW_007382727.1:0-7814 GCF_000475195.1 Diaphorina citri | reverse complement strand
CGGTAGGGAGGTAAAAAAAAAAAAAAAAAAAAAAGAGAGGGCGAGACTAAAAAGTCTTTTTACCAAATTCGACGGTATTTCCTTTTAATTTATCTGTTCCACATTAGTACTCAAAATGCTTAGTCCAATTTTGGTTACATATAACAAAAGTGTTTAAGACACACGAAATTTTTTATCATTGGATTTTTGCGCCATTTTACCTTGTTGTCTTTTGTGCCACTGGAAATTTTAACGACTGATGGTAGCTGTTTGGCTAACAGACAGATGGATAGATATCACAAATAAAGAACAAAATTCTAAACCTTATAATCTCATAGCATAACTATCAATAACTGTGGGAAAAATAATTTGGTAGATAATTTTCTGGTGCCAAAAACCAAATAAGTTTTTAGTGGATGTGCCATTTGCACCAGATTGGGAAGGTGTCCAAAAGTGATAAAATTTTACGCACCCATAAAACCAATTATAATTAATTTGAAATAACAATAGATATTATCTATTTACATGTTATTTTTATTTTATTAATATTTATTGATTCTCAAATAACAATAATACCTATAGTCCTGTACATTAGGTACATATTCTTCCTTAACATGATGGAATTCTGATGAGTCCAGAATTTAGACAATATAAATTTAAAACCTTCTTTTTATAGGATTGTCAGTATTAGGTAGCTGTAAGACAAACCCATTCATTAGTATGCCAGCATGTACCCTTGTTTAGTTTTTCACCATGTTTTTGTTTGTTTGTTTGTTTGTTGGTTGGTATTTTTATTTTTAATTAAGTAGGTAACTAAGTCCCCCATTAACTCAGTTAATGAGATTTTTTCAACTCCGTTTGACCCCCATCAAAATGACGAATGTAGGAGTTGTTTTTATCTCCTAACATCCTCATTAGGTTAATCTCTGAGATTTAATTTAATGACTTGTCCTTCTTCTTGTTCTAGAAGTCGTAAACTAGGTATGAAACTGTCTATACCAAACGCTTACTAAGCTTCCAAACTAGAACTAGGTATGTAGAAAGTAGAACAAAAGCAAGATCACCATTAGATCCTGAAGGCATTGTAGATGATATTCCAGCACATCAGAATTTATGTACATACGCTACATAGGTATGTATATTGTATTTATGTTCACATTGTATTTATGTTCACATTGTATTTATGTATGTATATTGTATTTATGTTACTTCGCAAACCATCTCCAAAACCCCTTGAAAAAAAAAAAATCCATCCTCACAACAAAACATTAAAGGGAAACATCTTACTGATGGAGTTATGAGCTTTCAGAAGGGAATAGGGGATTAGGGGGTGGTTAAGGGTAGAGTAATGAAATTTGTGTATGCTTATTTAGAAGATGGTCTTGCACTCCCCCGCTGTGGGAGAGAGGGTTCAAAACAACCCTTTTTAGGAAGTAAGGAGGGAAAAATAAACAAAATGAATAAATTCAGGAAGAACATTCACAAGACGACAATAGAGAACTAATAAATAATCTTCAAAAAGAAGGATGAGGAGAATGAAAGAGGATAAGAAGAAAGAGAAGAGGGGGAAGAGGAAGAAGAAGAAGAATAATAAGAAGAAGAAGAAGAAGAAGAAGAAGAAGAAGAAGAAGAAGAGGAAGACGAAGAAGAAGAAAACATCGTTAAAACTATAGCTTTTTCTTCTTTTTTTTCCAAGTTGAGTGTTGACGTTATTATTCATTTGAGTATTTTGAGTGCTACCTAACCCTTGTAATAATGTTTACTCAAAGGGGTTTCTGAAGGGTTTGGAAGTAGTTGAGTGGGTGTCCAAAATGATGGAATGGGGGACGAAGGTTTTTATGAAGTGATGTCATGTTTAATATGCTGTCGAAAGGGAAATGGCTTTTTCGTTTTCTTCTTCTTCTTCTTTTTCAACTAGGTATCTCTACCAACGCGAAATAAAGTGATAAATTGATAAGAATACAGCTAGGAATTAGGAATCAGATGAAAGCTGTAATGAAATACTTAGTAGTACGTAGCGGCCAAACTTTCTTGACTTGGCGGGGCGGAGCGCTGCCGCGCTCCTTAATCCCATTGATATCTTCTTTCATATATCTTCTCTTCTCTTCTCTCAACGACATAACATAAGGATAGCAAACAAAACATCTTCCACAAATATCCCATTTAACACCTACTTTAATATCAAACTGTAGGTATACATAAGTATAAACATATAAGTATCAGTATATAACCATAGGTAGAACTATCAGTCGGTAGGAGGAAGGTAGTTAAAAATGGCGACATTACAAACAAAAAATCTAATTAAATTTCTGCAAACATTCGAATAATTTAAATTTTACACCAACTGTAAAATTCAAGCTTTTTTTATAATTGTTTATTTTAGATTCCACTCGCTTCTGTGAGGCCCTTTAAGTCCCAGAGAGATATTAGAAGGTATAAAAATACAGAAGGATTAGAATTTTATTTTCTGAATAGGTAGTCCAATTTAATTAAAGAAATTCCCCTTGGCCAGCCCAGTTATAGCTTGAAGGATAGCGAAATTCCCCCTGGCCAGCCTAGTTATAGATTGAAGGATAGCGAAATTCCCCCTGGCCAGCCTAGTTATAGCTTGAAGGATAGCGAAATTCCCCTTGGCCAGCCTAGTTATAGCTTGAAGGATAGCGAAATTCCCCTTGGCTAGCCTAGTTATAGCTTGAAGGATAGCGAAATTCCCCTTAGCCAGCCTAGTTATAGCTTGAAGGATAGCGAAATTCCCCTTGGCCAGCCTAGTTATAGCTTGAAGGATAGCGAAATTCCCCCTGGCCAGCCTAGTTATAGCTTGAAGGATAGCGAAATTCCCCTTGGCCAGCCTAGTTATAGCTTGAAGGATAGCGAAATCCCCCTTAGGCAGCCTAGTTATAGTTTGAAGGATAGCGCACCTGCCTTGTGAGCGCTAGGTCGCGTCCCCCTTGGCACTTGGGCGAACTTTATACTATAAACTTTCTTCTATCCTGTCCTTCTTCTTCATTTCGATTTCGGGGCGATGAGACCCCCGTTGTTCCAGTTTCCTCTATCAAACTCTATTGAACAAACTCTATCAAACAAACAAACCAAACAAACTATCAAACAAACCTCTTTTCTTACCAATACGAGCAGGAAGGAAAGCAATGTAGGTACCTATAATCGGCTGAACTTTGTCAAGTCCAAAAATTTAAAGGAATGAAAGGGGCTCGGAAACATTTTTTTAATTAAAAAAGAGACTCAAATTTATTTTCGCCAACTTTCAGCATGAAGCGCTTTTAGAATGCAAACATTATGCTCACCAATGTTAACGTAAATATGTTCTATGTTAATGTAAATATGTTCTAAATCCTGTTTATGTTCAGATATGGTGTTTATGTTTCATATTATGTTTATGTGGAAACAGTGGACAAACAATGGGGTTTTAATTTCTGTTTTATAGCCAAACATAAACTTACCTAATCCAATATTGAAAACCTCTGGTAGTTGTGCCATTTGGTGGTGAAAATTGATTAAAATAGCTTTCTCTTATTTCCCCATATTTATGATTTTTATCTTGTTGATTTTGTACACTTCAGAGAGTGAAAAGTTGGAATTGTTTTACAATGATTACCTAGGTTATTATTATATTGATTTTATTCTTTTATTAATAGACAATTATTTAGGCAGGTAAGTCCTAAATGTATATCATATACGAAAACCTTTTTACTCTAATTAATCTATTTGATAATTCATACCTATTTTATTTCCATTTGTTTGTAGGTAGGTATTTTTATTTTATTTCTTTTTTATTTTATTTTTTTTTAGGTATGTATGTATAATATATCTAACTAGGTAGGTGTATGAAATACCAATATTGTAACCACCTACCTATATACCCACCACGGGAAGAGATAGAAAATTGTAATTTGTATACATTTAGTGAGAGAGCGAAGATGGTGGGAAAGCAAAGAAATACGAAGAGCTTATAGAGAGGAAGAAGAATTTTTTAGAGAGAAGACTAGAGAAAGAAGAAGAGGGGAAGAGAAAATTGCAGAGAAAAGACTAGAGAAGCAAGGAAAGCGAGAGAGGGAAAGAGAGGGAAAGAGAGAGAGAGAGGGAGAGAGAGAGAGTGAGGGAGAGGGAGAGGGAGAAAGAGGGAGAGCAAGGGAGATGGCAAATTTATTCTAACCAATGTAAATGGTTATTGCGTCTTTGTTATTTACATAAACACGCTGGATAGAGAGAGAGAGAGAGGGAGGAGGAGGAGGAAGAAGAAGAGAGAATGCTAGAGGGAGATAAAACGAAAATAAAACAAGATGAAGAAGTAGGAAAGAGAGAGAGGAAATGAGAATTTAGAGGATTTTCAGAAATTTAAAACTTTTTTAAAACGTCTTTCTCTCCCTCTCTCTCCCTGAAGGGAAAAAAGTTGGAGAAAGATAAATGAGAAAAAGGGAAGTAGAGTGAGAGAGAGGGAGGAACCATTATCATAAAAATATATTTAAATCCTGAATAAAAAAAAAGTCTAGATACTTCTAGAAGTTAATAAAGGTATATAAAAAAATATTTATTTTATCTTTGCATTTAAATAAAGTCTTTTACCTATTATTATAGTTTCCAGATTTCTAAATTAGAACACAAGAAACTCCTGAGAAAATGTCAGCTATGGTTAGGTTAGACTAAACAAAAATGTAAATCTTATTATAAGTAGATGTTACAAGGAAATGGGTCTTAAATCCTATAAATAACTTCAACTTATAGTAGAGGGAAAAATAAAAGCACTTTGAATAACTTTACTCAAAACCTCCCTCCATTCAAATTGAAGTTTAAAAGTATGTTGTTATTAAAAACAGCAATAATGTAGCAGTATAAAGCAATATTATTGATGTATAATGTAGTACATTAGGGGAAAAATGAGAATAAATGAAATAAATTCAAGAGGTATTGTAATAATTATTATTAATGTAATAAATGAAGAAGTATTGAAATAAATTGAAGCATTTATAATTTTAGTCATAAGCTGTTTCCTGTTCCCCTCTCTAGTAATTTCGGAAAAGAAGAAAGTATTAATAAAAAATTTTGAATGTAGATAGGCAGTTTGTAATAAAAATATCAATAAGAACATAGGGAAAGTAAGGAGAAATGTATTTTTTTATTATTATTATTTTATTGAAATAAAAATCGAAGACTTACTTTGAGAGGAGGGGGATATGAAAATAAATTAAAAGTAAAAAAAAAAGTCCTAAGCCCCCCAAAAGAAGAGGGAGGTGGCGGAGGAGAAAGAAAAGGGGGAAGAGAAGAGAAAGAGGAGAGAAAAAGGAAGAGGGAGAGAGAGAGAGATAACAGGAGATAGAGTAAAGAAAGAAGAGAAAGAGAAGATAAGGTTGTACGGACAAAAGAGAAAGAGATAGAAGAAAGAGAAAGAAGAGGAAGAAGAAGAGGAAGAAAAACAAGAAGAAGAAAGACAAATACAAAGATACACATACACGAGGGGTGCTAAAGAAAATTTTGGAGAGAGAGAGAGGAAGAAAATTTCTCATCTCCCTAAAACAACAATATTTATTTGATTTCATTGTTTTTAGAGGGTGTAAAAATTTCATTAACAGTTTTCTCCATTTGCAGAATGGAGAGAGAATTCCCCTTCTCTCCTTCTTCCTCGAATATATTTCTCCCTGTTTTCCTACATGAACTTTCTCCAAACAATATAATGTACTGGGGATTCATATAAGATATACAGTGTAACTCTGAATAGAATCATATAAGATAGGTATACTGGGTGACACCAAAATAACAGAATTCCAAATACGGATTTTACACACTTTTGCTTAGACCAAATTAATCACCTATTCTAAGGCTCTAAAGGAAAATGTATGGCAAAAGATGTTTACTTCTTAGAACGAAGAAGGAATTATCCTGGCTGCAGGATCTGAGGATTCTGATGGCGGTTAAGATAGCCTTCTTGATTAGAAACATCTGATGCAGATTCAACAAATCAAAAACTTTGTAGCTATTTTATTCAAAAAGGCTCACGTAGGGTTAGGTTCTGGGTCCTTTTTATTTCGAAGCCTTTCATTTTTTTTTTTTTTTTTCTCACCTCTACACCATCACATTCTCACATATGAATTTTCACATTCCGTGAATGTTATTTCCCTGTGAGAAAAATAAATGAAAATTCATTGGATTTGGTAATCTTGCCTTCCATTTCCACTCATAACTTGTTTTTATTGGATTTTTTCTCCTCCTTCTTCGCATAACCCCTCTCTCCCTCCTTTTTCTTTCTCTCTTTTTCTCTCTCTCTCTCTCTCTCTCTCTCTCTCTCTCTCTCTCTCTCTCTCTCTCTCTCTCTCTCTCTCTCTCTGTTTACTCTCTTTTCTACGCTTTCTATTTCTTGGGGTAGCTCTTTCAGCTCATAAAAACGATCTGGGAATCCCGAAGTTGCCATTTTCTATGGGAACAAAGCTTTCCCATAAAATCCCCTCCCTCTTGTGCGATATTCCGAATTTTCATTTTTCACACAAGTTAGGAAATCCCAAAATCCCTGCAGGGCGGTCGGCATAACTGCCCCCTCGGTTTTTAAACCGTTTTCATTTAAAACTTTGGTCCAGTGAGAAATGATGAAATTTAGCAGGCCCGACAATAAAGTGGCAGAACAAAATGTCACGCTCTAAAAATGTCCTTCGAATTTTGGAAAAAAATGTACCAAAAATAATAGACAGATGCTTTCAAGGATTTTGCGCTATCAATACAAAATCGTATTCAAATATGAACCTATAACTATTTATTACAACATTTATAAGATTAGGAAATCCCGAGTATTAAGCCTGGCATCCCAGCATTAAAATAAACGGAAGCTTACGATGACAATTCCTGAAACCGACCTTCTTTCACAGAATGATGGCCTTTTTTTAATTTATTCATGACTGAAAATTGTTCAAACCATTAAACAAACACTGAATAATCTCTGAGAGTGGGAGGAGGAGACAAAACTCATCCCTATTCCCAACTTTTCCAAATGAAATTCACAGGAGCTTACGCAATAGGACGCTTTTTTCAAAATTTGATTTGTACCCTTTAAGCATGAAAATTTTGAGCAAACAGCATAGTTTTGACAATCAGAGAGAGAATTTATGATAATTTTGATTTCGAATGGACCCTGTGTTAATTCGACACGCTTTCATATCTCATAATTATTGTCATAATTAAGTTATGTGGGAGAAGTTACGAAACTTTTGAAGCATTTGAAACGGGAAAATACTAGGAAATGTGAAGTTGAAGTTTTTTGAATAAAATGGCGAGATTCAACTGTCTGGGTCTGTTGCAGAAATTCCTAAATTTATGTCCCATTTTTCATTTATGGTTTGAAGTTTTGGACGACAAATTTATGGTTTGACGAATGATAAATGTGAATGCCTTCAAAGGTAGATCATAGATTTGAGGATCTTAAGATGAAGGGCGACACATGAAAATGCAGTACTTGCTTGAAATAAAGTTGTAGAAATTAAATGTTACTTTAGTTATTTAAATGCTCATCACAAATGTCGTTCCTTATTTATTTATTTAAACCTCGAATTTTTTCATGAATTCACTTGGAATCGAAGTTCAAACCACCAACCTCCAAATCCGAAGTCCACCACTACCCTACCATGTTTTCGTACACAAAGCATTTTTCAAATTTCCAGCTTTTGCTGATGATTTTACTTCAATTATTCTGTTAAGGGCAACAGCCCCATCAACGCCCTCAAGCCACATAACTTCTCGTGTTCATTTTGTATAATTGTATTACTTGAAACTATCAGATATCACACGCTTCGGGCTGTGTTTGTATTGGATTAAATAAAGATAAATTAAAACTACCC
>NW_007382726.1:4107-12508 GCF_000475195.1 Diaphorina citri | reverse complement strand
AGACTTTACCGTGAGTATAACTTCTTGTAAGGGTCAAGTAACTTAGTTGCAATTAGAATTCGAATATACCTTCTTAGGCTAAGGGTCAAGTAACTTGGATGCAAGTTAATTGTATGTCTGTTAGTCAATCTTTCACATTTGGAGGCAAGTTACTTGAACGATCACTTACAACATTGAACTAGAGTGACACTAGACCGTCTCATTCAAATACATGTTATAAAGATCTAGACTCTAGATTCTAGAGACTACGCCTTATGGGACGTTTTGTAGTCATGTGTCGTCACTTTCGCTGATACGATAAAACGTACAATAAGACAAAGACGTACGTCTTATACTACCTTTGAAACTTTCACGGATACGTAGAAAGGGTCCAAAGCACCCAAACTCATTGTAAATCCTTGTGTTTCTAGTGTTACAATAACATATAAGACGTATCGATTAGACCCGTCCTATACGTAGAAAGGGTCCAAATTACCAAGTTATTGTGATCCCTGGTGTGTTTTCAGTGTTGGGAGATGCAAGGAGCAATCAGAACCCGGCGCTTTTAGCATTCAGCATTCTATTCTTCCGCTGGCATAACGTTATAGCTGCTCAAATCGAGGACAAACATCCTGAGCTATCCGATGAGGAGATCTTTCAGAAAACGAGACGTCTGGTTGTGGCCACTTTACAGGTAGGCAGACACTGGAATCGAGTGGATTTATGCAAAAGATCTACTTAATTTGGTCACTGTCAAAGGCTTTTACATCCTCCCTAAACCAATTTACCTTAATTAAGTCTTCTATTAAGTCTTATAACTGATTATGGTCCCCGTCAAATTTTTGGGGAAAGGATGGCGATGGACGAATATCGTTCCAGGTAAGATTAAAAAAAAAAAAAACTAAATGAATTTTCATAGTAGGTAACCTTAGTGTTAGGGATGAATCACACAATCAAAACATTTGGGTATTCACTATTCACCAAACGTAGAATTTTGTTGTCTTCATATGTCTATGTTGCATAATACATAATCAGTGTAATAGACGGCGCTCATACAATTTTATCTAATAATTAATATCAAAGTTCCCCAACATTAGGTTTGTTTACTTTTTTGTTTGTTTACTAAATTTGCGGCTTTGGAGGCCTCGTTTTTCTAGTTGGATATTTTCATTTTCCACTGAATAAATAGTCCCACTCACACATCCACCATTTTTCTCCCTCAGGAATTCCTGGACACCGTGGTCCTATTCTCCCGCGGCCACACAGAGGATAAGCTACGCATTATATTTGATATGTGTGATAACGACAGGAACGGTGTTATAGATAAGGGAGAACTGGCGGAGATGTTACGCTCTCTGGTGGAAATGGCGAGAACTACAAGTCTGACCGATTCTCAAGTGACGGAGCTAATTGACGGCATGTTCCAGGTAAATATTTGCCTACACTTTTAGTGCCTCGGTACATTTTTAAAAGCATTTCTTTTTGGACGCAGAGGTATTTCTACTCAATAACACCTACAGGTACCATAGAGCTGGACCGCGTACCATAAAAATAAATTCACTTCGGAAAAGTTATTCATCATAAAAGTTGCTGCGATATCAAAATTTTGAACAATGTGAAGTGAAAAGGTGTAAAGTTGCTTTCGGAAACGCAGCCTTGGTTGAAATCCCAGTGCCTGTATGTGCAATTGTGTATGCTACCTATTAGGGACTGGAATCATATACTTCACTCTTTTCCCCTCCTCAGGATGCAGGCCTGGACTCAAAGGATTTCCTCACCTATCAGGACTTCAAGCTGATGATGAGAGACTACAAGGGTGACTTTGTAGCTATCGGATTGGACTGTAAGGGAGCCAAGCAGAACTTCTTGGATACATCAACCAATGTTGCTAGGTATGGAAAGTGCAGGGGATCCCAAGAGAGATTTAGGTTCTTTAGGAATAGGGGGAACTGTATTCTACTTCAATAATACGCGACTATAGAGGGAACTGAATTGGTTAATAGATATACGTCAAGAATACGTTATTTTCGTCGTAAATGGAGTTAAAAAGACTCCCCTATATCAGCTGGACGTGACAGAAAAGCTACTCTCTACTTTGTGGTAGCTGGTAATACTATGGTATGGTCCATCGACATTGTCTGAAGTTTGTACGCGTACATCCAGGTCCCACTTTGTCTCCCCTCTTCCAGAACGTGATGACGTACAGCACCCTAGAGGAGATCCTCATGGGGATGGCCTCCCAGCTGTCAGAGAAGGAGGATGCGGTCCTGTGTTCGGACATTCGGGATAAATTGTTCGGACCTAACGAGTTCTCACGAAGAGATTTGGGCGCTTTGAACATCATGCGCGGTCGAGACAATGGGATAGCTGATTACAATACGGTGAGTTTTTGAAGCTACTCAGGGGAGGTTTTACTAACCCAAATCAAGGTACGAAGTTACAAAACTACAAACAAAATAGTTTTTCCCTGTTTCCACCGTCAATAATGACAATAGATATAACTCTGGGAAGTTTTAGGCTACCACTCTTTCACACATTTAATTCTCAATCTTTTTGTTGCTAATTGTTGATGGTTTTACTCCTAAGTCGGAGTTTTGGAACTCCAGATTGACCCTCTTTTTAGTGACTGCTCTAATTTAAACTTCCCTTTTCTTCCCCAAACAGGTGCGAAGTAGCTACAACTTGAAGAAGCTCAAATCCTGGAACGATCTGGAAGCTGTCAACCCCGCCCTGTTCAAGGAGGCTCACGGCAAGGAGATTCTAAAGCGATTGAAGCGCTCCTACGGGAATTCCTTGGACAACATTGACCTGTATATTGGAGGCATGCTGGAGTCCCATGAAGGCCCTGGACCACTGTTCACCAATATTATTCTGGAGCAGTTCACACGATTGCGAGATGCGGACAGGTTCTGGTTCGAAAACACGGAGAACGGGTGTGTAGAAGAAAAGAGAAAGAGAGGAAAGACTGGAACCGGGAAAACTAAAAGCACTTGGTTTCTCAGAAGTCTCAGAATCTATCGGGATCTCTTGCAAACTTCAGTGATCCATTAGAACTAGCACATTCAACGTGCTATCGCCCTTGGCTAAAATTTGTTTCTCAAACTCGCTTACTTTTTCAGAAGATGATACCAACTGATTACCATCTTCTCTTTCAGAATGTTCACAGCAGCAGAGATTCCCTTTGCTCCGGCAGTCTTAATTTTCGACCTTAGGCCTTTTCACAGAAAACTCCATAACCTAGCGGTAAATCGGTGAATCTTCTGGCCCATCATTCAGAAGGTCCAGTTTTAATCCCTGACAGACCTTCTGCATACTACATCTCAATTTCTTCGTACTTTTCACTCCCCATTTTCTTTTCCAGGCCACATTATCAATTTCTACCACGTTTCCACTCAGCCTCTGGAGCATCTACATTGTTTGACGGCCGAAGTACACTTCCCATCCGACTATAAGCCGGGCATCACTTTCTGGCTGTTCCAGACTATAACAGGTTAGTGGAAAATTCAGACTCTGAAATTCCTTGTTTGTTTATCCTGCCCCAATGGGTCTAAAATTCTAAAAAATCCTTCTAATACAGACAATATCAGGGGGGAGAGATTTTTTAGAAGAACATTAGTGGATGTGGTCGGGTAAAGTCTTGAAGAAGCTCCTTCAGGAGAATCCTGAAATGCTTATTGTACCCGTCCAAAATCGAGGTCTTCGAAAGTTCATTCAGTTCAATGGCAGAACTATAGCTACTATTTCCCAAGTTCACTCCCCGCTCTGTGGGCATTTTGTCCTCAACCTGCACAACTGAATGCGTCCATGATGATGCCTTGCTCCTATCTGAAGGGATTCGACTACTTTGAGGTTTGTGTGATGAGCTGTTGAGTGAGGGTTATTTTGTTTAGGAACTGCTTAATTCTACTCATCAAACACCTGGTGAAAGAGAAGGAAGGCATCAGACATGGATACTGTTGAAAACCATGCGTGAAAGATTAACCCTGCAGTAGGTATACCTATACTTTACCAAACATCTCTCATCTATCTTCAGGAATCACGGGTGTTCTCCTGTTCGTAATCATGGTACTGATTTTCGTCTTCGCTCATCCTACCATCCGTAAGAAGGCGTACAACTGGTTCTGGCTGGCTCACTCACTCTACGTGTTTCTGTTTGCTCTCATGCTCATTCATGGATTGGCGCGAATTACGGGACCACCACGGTTTTGGATTTACTTCATTGGACCCGGAGTGGTGTTCATATTGGACAAGGTAAGGGATCTTGTTGGAAGTCAAATGACAAGTTTAGTGTGTTCTCAATGTTATGTCATACTTGTTAATGAGCCTTTACTCGTATAATATCTTGAATTTTTCTTAATATTAATATTAGATAGTGTTTAGATCTACTGTAAACGCATCCTTGAGTTTAGCAACCATCGGCATCGATGAAGCTACATATTGATTGATTATTGAAGAAGAGCTATATAGGCAGAACATTTATACTTGGCAAGACATGACCCTTCTTCCATAATCTTTTATATTAATTATGTATTTACATATATCATAATATGTTTCGAATGTTCCAGGTCGTCAGTCTGCGAACGAAATACATGGCACTCGACATCCTGGAAACCGAACTCCTTCCCTCTGACGTCATCAAGATTCGCTTCTACCGACCTCCAAACTTCACCTACCACTCTGGCCAATGGGTACGTCTGGCTTGTACGGCCTTCAAGAATGCGGCCTACCATTCCTTCACCCTCACATCGGCCCCACATGAGAACTTCCTGTCTTGTCATATCAAGGCTCAGGGGCCCTGGACATGGAAACTGAGGAACTACTTCGATCCGTGCAACTTCAATGCGTCCGAGGACCAGCCCAAGGTAAATGGAACTTAATTTTACTAGTACATAGTCCGAAATGAACCCAACGTAAATGAAAGTGAACTTGACTTCTTGACTAGTAGTTTTGGTGAACTCTGTGGCGAAATAGTTGGTGTTGGCAACTTGATACCTATTGGAATTTGAAGGTTCGTTCTCGGAATGGTTGACTTTCTCCTATCCTGTCTTCCATCTCTCTTAGATTTCGGGACGATAAGACCTTAGCAGTTACAGCTCCCCTTATCTAACCTCTTTAAAAAAGTTACAGTTTTTAATCTATCGTGTAACTTACTGTTTTTCTTTTCAACATTCTCTTTTTTGCAGATTCGGTTGGAGGGTCCATTTGGTGGTGGTAATCAAGACTGGTACAAGTTCGAGGTAGCTGTTATGGTGGGAGGAGGTATCGGAGTGACGCCCTACGCCTCCATTCTGAACGATTTGGTGTTTGGTACCTCCACCAATAGGTACTCGGGTGTGTCCTGTAAGAAGGTGAGTTGGTTTCCATTTGTTACGACAGTTGATAATTGGTTTTAGATAGGTGTGTCCTTTAATGGTGATGTTATGGATGTCTCCCATCGTCTAACTCAGAGAATTTTCAACTCTTTCAATGTCTAACATCACCTGACATTCATACTTTGCCTTGTGTGGACGTACTTCAGCGATGTTGATCGACATCGATCAGTATCGAACCTGTTTAAATAATACCAACTCTTAGCTCCGTAGCAAAAAGCCCACTCTGAAGCTTAAGTGTAGGGGCAAAAACAGCCCTAAAAGTCGGTTCAAGCTTATAGGAAGCTACAACACTAAAAACTTGATAGTGTTAATTGTTAATACCCACTAAAAACGTGATAGTGTTAAATTGGACTGTAAGGGAGCCAAGCAGAACTTCTTGGATACATCAACCAATGTGGCTAGGTATGGAAAGTGCAGGGGATCCCAAGAGAGATTTAGGTTCTTTAGAAATAGGGGGAACTGAATTCTACTTCAATAATACGCGACTATAGAGGGAACTGAATTGGTTAATAGATATACGTCAAGAATACGTTATTTTGGTCGTAAATAGAGTTAAAAAGACTCCCCTATATCAGCTGGACGTGACAGAAAAGCTACTCTCTACTTTAAAGCAGTGGTAGCTGGTAATACTATGGTATGGTCCATCGACATTGTCTGAAGTTTGTACGCGTACATCCATTGAGAAGAAGGACGTCACCAATGTCCTTGAAATTCACATCTTCATCACGCAATTCTTCCACAAGTTCGATCTGCGGACGACCATGTTGTACATCTGCGAGAATCACTTCCAGAGGTTGTCCAAATCCTCCATGTTCACCGGACTGAAGGCGGTCAATCATTTCGGACGACCTGATATGTCCTCGTTCTTGAAGTTCGTCCAGAAGAAACACAGCTATGTAAGTCTCTCTCTCTCTCTCTCTCTCTCTTACTTTTTCTAATGCACCAGTTCCGAATGGATCACTCTATTTGAGCCACGTTGCTCGTGGTTGGTATCGGACTGGGTGACAGTCTGAACAATCTCCTGTTCTTTTGAAGGAACTCTTCACCCAACCACTTATCTTTTCTTACAGTGTGAGCCTTTTAGATATTCTATCAGTGAGGTCTTGAATGTTCCTAGACTTTGCGAGTTATTTGTCCCTAAGAAGAAAATGCCATAATCAATTTGGAACGCAACACTTTTGATGAGTCTTTATGTCCCTAAGTAGATAATTAAATAATTACCTAATTAATTTGAAATCCAAAAATTTTGACCGAAGTTTTCCCTCTGATCCACAGGTGAGCAAGATCGGAGTCTTCAGCTGTGGACCGCGTCCTCTTACCAAGAGCATCATGTCTGCATGCTAGATCGACCAGGTTTGGATAAGTCCTTCTATGGGGACAGACAGACTGACTGACAGACAGACACCGAAGCGAATACAATAGTCCGTCCCTTATACCTTTTTTACGGACTAAAAATATATAATCTCTCCTTCTTCTATAGCGTGTGATTCAGGACTACATGTGACTACGTCAAATGTATAGATAGAACACTTATCACGTGACGTGATAGTAGTGTAGCTGTCTTGAACGAAATTATCTACAATATTATGGGAAAAGTTTGAACTACATCTTTCTGACTCCCCATGAGTTCACGTGACGTGACGTGAAGTGATGATAGTGTGTTTCTATCTTACTAGTTCCTGATGGGTCATTGAAGTTACGAAGGATCAACTTTGAGCGTGGTTGGTATCCGTATGGGTGGACCAATGGCGTCCAAAAAGCTCCGGTTTCAAAAAATCACATCGTTTTCAAACAACTTTTGAATCACGCTGTATCGCTGATTACCATCGATGTTAAGTTACTCGCGGGCAAGCGGTGTCCATCCTAATGTCACGGTTCCTGTGCAGAAGTGCCACAGTATCCCTAGTGAACTGTAAGGAGGTTAGGGCTGTGGTTATCACTCGTATCTGAAACGTATCTTTGTCAAACGATGTTTTGTTACTGTGGTATGAATTCACTTTGGCGTTTCGCATAAATTCTGACTAATCACCTCAATCGTTCTCCGGAATAGTCGGTCACTCGTCCATTTAGCACTCACGCACAACGTTGCTTTACTGAAAGAAATCTTCGAAACTGTTGCATTGTATTGGATCTTCTTTGGGGACCGCTGACTGCATATACTATACCCTCTCTTCATCCTACCTGTCTACTATTATAATGACTAGGGTGAAGAGGCAGTCCTACTCATCAGCTAACGCGGGGGCAGTACAAGATGGCAATAACTTTATCGACAGTATATTCCAGGTACGTCTACATTACTCGATAGAACTTGATTGTTACGAGGTCAACTCATTTGACGAGTGTGGGGGCACCCACTATTCTGCCAGATCCCACTAAGGCTAAATCGAGATTGATTAGGTTATATCTTCAGGTAACCATTACCTAAGCGAGGGTAACGCAGGAAGCGTTCTCTACCACCTAACCCTTGGAACTCTATTGTTATGTGGTCAAATTCAAAGTTCATACCAACTTGACCAGTAAGTTGTTACTTAACGCGACGACTGACCTCCCTTTTTTTAAGACAGAGTTATCGACCTATAGAGAAGGGATTAGGTGGACGCAAGAGAGAACAAGAACAACTGGGAGAAACAACCATAACAATCATCACCTCGGAGCACTACCAAATCCGAATCTTCGGAACAACAACAAACGACAACAACTATAACCAGCATAAACAAAACCTAAGAAGAGATCGAGAGTAGGCTCTACCGCAGCCACAAAAACTAGTCTGACGGGTGGCGCCAACCTCAGCAACTCTAAACCCTAAGACGCACCCCCTGTTTCCTTTACTCTACCTTAGATCACTTTTTCCCCTACACTCACATGGCAATGATCGACCGTTAATTCTACACTATATGGTATTGACTATCCCTGGGAGAGAAAAGGGGAGGGGGGGGGGTTTTTTTTTGGACGGATCCAAAAATCAAACCAGTGTCGAAAGCGGACCGTAGTATAAGTCCGACCATTGACTCTTGCGCTCCAATGAGCGTCTATGATGAGCCCGGACGACT
>NW_007382726.1:0-1601 GCF_000475195.1 Diaphorina citri | reverse complement strand
CATTTCTTTTTGGACGCAGAGGTATTTCTACTCAATAACACCTGCAGGTACCAAAGAGCTGGACCGCGTACCATAAAAATAAATTCACTTCGGAAAAGTTATTCATTATAAAAGTTGCTGCGATATCAAAATTTTGAACAATGTGAAGTGAAAAGGTGTAAAGTTGCTTTCGGAAACGCAGCCTTGGTTGAAATCCCAGTGCCTGTATGTGCAATTGTGTATGCTACCTATTAGGGACTGGAATCATATACTTCACTCTTTTCCCCTCCTCAGGATGCAGGCCTGGACTCAAAGGATTTCCTCACCTATCAGGACTTCAAGCTGATGATGAGAGACTACAAGGGTGACTTTGTAGCTATCGGATTGGACTGTAAGGGAGCCAAGCAGAACTTCTTGGATACATCAACCAATGTTGCTAGGTATGGAAAGTGCAGGGGATCCCAAGAGAGATTTAGGTTCTTTAGGAATAGGGGGAACTGTATTCTACTTCAATAATACGCGACTATAGAGGGAACTGAATTGGTTAATAGATATACGTCAAGAATACGTTATTTTCGTCGTAAATGGAGTTAAAAAGACTCCCCTATATCAGCTGGACGTGACAGAAAAGCTACTCTCTACTTTGTGGTAGCTGGTAATACTATGGTATGGTCCATCGACATTGTCTGAAGTTTGTACGCGTACATCCAGACTATACCTAAACTTCTTTTTTCCAGTCCACCAGAATCCTTTGATCCTATCTTCTTTAGAATCCTTTGATCTAATTTTCAAATGTCCTTCGACTTTAGTTGACCACAGTGTAGTCATATCTTAAAGCCACATAATACCCATTTTGTCTGCTTCCTTTTTCCCAGGATGACCAGTTTCAACATCGAACCAATCCTGGATGAGGACAAATCCTGGTTTCAACTCAAACTGGATGCCATCACCACATTCCTGGAAGAAAACCGACAGAATATCTTCTATCTGTTCATATTCTATGTGATCACCATAGCTTTGTTTGTTGAGAGATTTATCCGTAAGTATAGTACAGTCCGTAGGCACCAAAGTGCATTGTCAATGAACTTCATTGATCAGGAGCTTAATGAACTGTAGAAGTAGATGGACATCACTCCGAAGTAGTGCCTATTAAGACCCTAAATGAACAAATGTCTTTAATACCTACTATAGCTCGATATGATGAACATTTTTATCAGATTCCATGAAAACATTTCGAAAAAAATGTAGACCAAACAGATTGACATAGGTTTTTAGGTACCTACTTGGACAAACTGTTTAAATGGGAAATCGTCATTTGAAATTTAGATCTCAGTTCACTCAACAAAGAATGCTTTGACTCGACTTGATTTGATTTGCCCCTTACAGACTACTCCTTCCTGGCGGAGCACACAGACCTGCGTCACATCATGGGAGTGGGTATCGCCATCACCAGAGGATCTGCCGCGTCTTTATCCTTCTGCTATTGTCTCCTTCTGCTCACCATGTCTAGAAACCTGATCACTAAACTAAAAGAGTTCTCAATCCAGCAATACATTCCCCTGGACTCGCATATTCAGTTCCATAAGATCGCCGCCTGTACTGCTTTGTTCTTCAGTTTGATT
>NW_007382725.1:0-7858 GCF_000475195.1 Diaphorina citri | reverse complement strand
AAAAGGTCAAAGGGTTGGTTCACGCTCCCTCCTGATTACCACTATCACTTCAATCTTTTTCCTATGGTTTAGTACAGGTGTTATCACGGCAAGATGGAAAACGAACTTCTGAAGAGGGGGAACTGTGGAAAGAAAACACGGCTACCGTATTCAGATTCTCAAACTTTGCACCCCTCTCGTCCTGAGATCAGGCCTGTGTTTGGCATACTAACATTGATATTAGCGCGGGTATACTATAGAATCTATTGTACACCTGTGTGTCTGCCAGTATGCAAGCATGAATAGGAAAAAAAAACTGTGCGAGTTTTCCTGGGAAATCGATTTTTAGGCCGGTGAGTCAGACTAGGAAAAGAGAAGAGATCTTGTTTATCCTGCTCGAATAGAAGAATAGGAATAGATACTTTTCTTCTTCTTCTCCTCCTTTTTTTCTAAAGAGGTTTAGTAGATTGAACATTTATAATGGCTACTGAGGTCTACATGATTATTCAGTAAATTAATTTGACTATTACACGCACAACTTATGACAATAATAAATAATAAATTAACAAATTAATTTAAAATTTTGCATACAATCCTTATTGTTAGATCCTCCATAGGTAGGTACATAGGTCTAAGTACGAACGGCCCAGTAAAAGAGACCCAAAAGTGAGTTAAAGATGTGACCCATCTTAAACAAACATAAATAATAGACCTTATAATTTATGTTAAATTCTCATTAGGGAACCTACCATAAATGTGCAGGAGTCGCCTATAAAAAGACTGTGGACCCTTGATGGCCAAATTATGAATGCAACACACATACTAAATATAGGTAAACAATAAGGAAAACCTTTTAAGACCAATTTTACGTGACCATGCCGCCCAGAATTTGTTAAGGTCGCCGATTTGTATAGTTCCCCTAATAAGACAAGTCCCTCTATTTTATTGATTTAAATTTTGTAAAGGTCACCGCTTTTATGGCAGTTCCCCTAACAACCCGCGATCCACTGTTGTCTATTGGACGAAGGAAAACCTTTTAAGACCAATTTTACGTGACCATGCCGCCCAGAATTTGTTAAGGTCGCCGATTTTTATAGTTCCCCTAATAAGACAAGTCCCTCCATTTTATTGATTTAAATTTTGTAAAGGTCACCACTTTTATGGTAGTTCCCCTAACAACCCGAGATCCACTGTTGACTATTGGACGATGTTTTGTCCATGTTACCTTCGCACGCACCACGCACGTGAAATGTATACGAAATTTTTTACGACAGTTTCAAGATCACCTCAATATTTCACGATCACCTCAATATTTGACCCTAAAGTCAAAACTAATTGGAAGACATCCTAAGTCCGAATTAGTCCGAATATTCTATTGTAGTTGCCTTCAAATTTAACTATTTGTTTGTCAATATACCTATGAAGTGTTGAATGGAAATTGAATGTCCTGGCTCACTCCTTTGCACTCAGGCATTCTATCAGAAAATTTGGAAGTTTTCATACCTAGGTAATAGAACTTATCAAAATGTATAATGTTCGTTCTTGGAACGGCTGACTTTCTCATATCCTGTCTTCCTTCCCTCTTCGTTTTCAGGATGATAAGACCTTAGCAGTTACAGTTCCCTCAATCAAACCTCTTAAAAAGGGGAAAAAATTATCTTTATAGTACTGTGATCCGAAAGGTACCTATTGCAAACACCTCAGGAAGTACAGTTCCTTCCGATTTATCTTATTTCTATGGTTATTGCTTAATGCTTATACACACAGCGTACTCAAGCATCGATGCTTGCTACTTGTATTTGTTATGGTACAGATTGACCGTTATCTCGTTATTTGTGTATTTCATGTTCTCTCTTCGTAAAGAACATCAATATTCTACAGAAATCAAGAGGAAATCAAATATCAAGCGTGCCGAGATAGCTAGCCTAGTTAGCTTAGTTGGTAGTGCGTCTGCCTTGTAAGCGCTAGGCCGCGGGTTCGATTCCCGCCCGGGGCAGATTTTATCCTGATGGGATAATGTTCGTTCTCGGAACGGCTGGCTTTCTCCTTTCTCTCCCTTTTATCCCTCCAGCCCTCTCCTCTTCCTCTCTTTTCTGTCCCTCCCACACACACACCCCTATGAAAGTAATAACAGTTTTACTCGTTCACCCTGGATAATCTGGAAATAGAGGGCTGATGGTATTGCGTTGAAATGGTCTCATTATTAGATAGAATAGATATCTTTTACCATCTCTGCATTTACATTTATGTACTTATGTATTTATCTATGTGTTTCCTATAACTATAATTGTGTACGTATGTAATTATGTGCACCCTTTTTACGCAGGGCCGGATTACCCATAAGGCAGAATGGCAGACTGCCACGGGCCCCGCGCTTTTGGGGGCCCCGCGCTTTGAGGACTTACACTAGATATTATGGGTTTTTTCAAAAAAAAAAAAAAATCGCCTGCGGCGCTGAAAAATTTACTTTTGGTGAGCCTGGATTTCTCAAGATTGTGGACCAAAATTTTCAAAAATTTCGCCTGCGGTGCTCTAATTTATTTTGCTCACTTTAGCGTTCAGCTAAAATTAGGATAAGAAAATATCTAGCAAAATTTTCAAAAATTTCGCCTGCGGCACTCTATTTTATTTTGCTCACTTTAGCGTTCAGCGAAAATTAGGATAAGAAAATATCTACGAATTAGGTACGTCAAAAATTAACTTGTGACAAAGCATGAGGCACATATCTACCTACTTTTTGAAAAATTTCGCCTGCGGCGCTGAAAATTTTAAGTTCGATCAGCCCAAACTGGGGGCCCCGCGCCTTTGAAACTGCCCCGGGCCCCACGGGGGTCTAATCCGGCCCTGTAGGTAGCTATATCCATGTTCAATGCAGTGATTCTACAAGATATCGTGGTAGGTATTCGCGGTACAGGCTATAGAGTATATACATTATAGGTGGGTACTACATGAGCTCTGTAAGAAGCTAATAATAATAATAATAATACAAGTAGCTAAATGTACAAGTACCTACTAGGTACTATAGTTCATCCAGATCAATGTGACAGCAATCAACCCAAAATGAAGGAACCAATCAGATTGCAGGAAATCCTTACATTGTTGCAATTGGGGTAAAGGTCTATTTTTGATAAACTCTCTCTTTTAAAATGCAGACGTAGCTCTAAGTTCAGAGGTTGGATAGGTAGTAGGTAGCTATATCCATGTTCAATGCAGTGATTCTACAAGATATCGTGGTAGGTATTCGCGGTACAGGCTATAGAATACATAATAACATACATTATAGGTGGGTACTACATGAGCTCTGTAAGAAGCTAATAATAATAATACAAGTAGCTAAATGTACAAGTACCTACCAGGTATATCTGGGTACAATTTTAAAGATTCTCTACCATTGCACATGTGACATGTTTGGCAACAATGCCTATTTTTTTGCTGCCACATTGATCTGAACACACTATAGGTA
Organism: Diaphorina citri; assembly: GCF_000475195.1. NCBI lineage: Eukaryota > Metazoa > Arthropoda > Insecta > Hemiptera > Psyllidae > Diaphorina > Diaphorina citri. The sequence goes on along the minus strand of NW_007382725.1, from coordinate 4,416 downwards.
TATCTGGGTACAGTACCTACAATGGGTACAAATACTATGAACCTGGGTACAGTACTTACAATATTAGGCACATAATGACATAATTATGTATCCACCTAGATAGATATTAATGAGGTAACTACAGAATTTCATCGGAAGATATCGCTAAAACGTTGATTATAATTTTACTATATCCTTCATTTTGTCGCTAGGTCGCTGGTTTGATTCCCGTCCGGGGCGGATTTTATGATTTTATCCTAAACGGATAAGGATCTTTCTCAGAACGGCTGGTTTTTTCATATCCTGTCTTTCTTCTCTCTTCGATTTCGGGGCAATAAGACCTCTTTTGTCGCAGTTCTCTCTATTAAACCTCTTGAGAAAAATGAAGTACTATGTCCTTCATTTTGTCGCTAGGTCGCTGGTTTGATTCCCGTCCGGGGCGGATTTTATGATTTTATCCTAAACGGATAAGGATCTCTCTCAGAACGGCTGGTTTTTTCATGTCCTGTCTTTCTTCTCTCTTCGATTTCGGGGCAATAAGACTTCTTTTGTCACAGTTCTCTCTATCAAACCTCTTCAGAAAAAAAAAGAAAAAAATGAATCGAGGATTTTGCATTGAAATTGAGGATTCACGTCCAAAGTAGGTACGGTGGGTGCAGATGAAAATCATTTTGGGAGTAGAACCATCCAGAAGGCGAGAAACATAAGGTTAACAAGAGATAAGATAGACCAGGTGGTTAATCGTATGATTAAGTACAGAGGGTTAACCACATCATACTTGCATATAATCCTTATTAATTGTTAGATCCTCCATAGGTAGGTAACTAGGTACATAGGTCTGAGTACGAACGGCCCAGTAAAGGAGACCCAAAAGTGAGTTAAAGATGTGACACATCTTAAAGATACATAAATAATAGACCTTATAATTTATGTAAAATTCTCCTTAGGGGACCTACCATAAATGTGCAGAAGTCGCCTATAAAAAGACTGTGGACCCTTGATGGCCAAATTATGAATGCAACACACATACTAAATACGGAGGTCTTATCGTCTCGAGATCGAAGAGAGAAGGAAGACAGGATAGCAGAAGGCGGCCGTTCCGAGAACGAATCTTATTTATTTATTTAGTATGAAGTTCGCCCCTGACGGGAATCGAACCCGCTACCTGAGTCGATACAATGTTGAGATAGAGGTGAGAAGACAAATTAACGACATTTTCTACCGCATTCACCAGAAATGTCTGATTGTACCAAACACATAGGTAGGGTACTTTTTACCAACAACTTTGAAGGATCTGACTCATTGACTGAGTAGTCCAGTGAAAAGCCAGCCTGGTTAGCTTAAAGGGTAGCACGTCTTCCTTGTAAGTGTTAGGTCGCTTTTTCGATTCCCGCCTGGAGTGGATTTTATCCTAAAGGGATAAGATTCTTTCTCGGAACGGCTGGTTTTCTCTCATCCTGTCTTTATTCTCTCTTCGATTTCGGGATGATAGGACCCAAGCAGTTACAATTCCCTCTGTCAAACCTCTTGGGAAAAAAAGCCAACAACTTTGAAGGATCTGACTCATTGACTGAGTAGTCCAGTGAAAAGCCAGCCTGGTTAGCTTGAAGGGTAGCACGTCTGCCTTGTAAGTGTTAGGTCGCTTTTTCGATTCCCGCCCGGAGTGGTTTTTATTCTAAAGGGATAAGATTCTTTCTCGGAACGGCTGGTTTTCTCTCATCCTGTATTTATTCTCTCTTCGATTTCGGGATGATAAGACCCAAGCAGTTACAATTCCCTCTGTTAAACCTCTTGTAAAAAAAAGTCCACTGATAAGAATAGTTCCTGCCTCGGTGGTGTAGTGGTCAAGGCGCTCACCTGGTAAACAGGAGGGCGTGGGTTCAATCCCAGCCGAGGTATGGAATTTTATCCTCAATATAATTTGAGAATTTGACCACAATAATAGTCCTATGCGAGCAGTATAAATAAGCACTATTATTATTATATAGTTCTTTATAAGGTATAACTCACTCTTTACCATATTCTCTAGTTATGTATCTTCCCTCGGCTACGGATACACACTCAATTGATCCGGAAACTACTCTCAAGTTCTCTGCCATTCAACCTTGTACCACTCAACACGTCAGTTACCTGTGAACATTCTGATGTGAGAACTAAGAATGTACTCTGACGTCTGGCATAAAGACCTGAAGACTTGCAATGACCTTGGGGTTTCACTGAGCTATCTGACTGAATTCTGACCGACTGATTTTGTTTAACTCTTTACATTGTAATAAACAGAGAGATTTGGCACTTCCCCAGGAACATGATATATTAAAAATTAGAATACGAAAATCAGGCCCAATAAGGAGACATCGCCTAACCATCTTGGGATTCTAGGGCTAGGTTGTTCCAGGGTTTTGGTTCTAGGGCCTAGGACTGGGTTCTAGGGTAGGTACCTATACCTATGCATGTAGATCTAGGGTAAATTAACATTTTTTTATTAGTTTCACAGAGGGAACTGTAAAGACAGAGAGGTCTTATGTAGACCTGACAGGCGGATCTGATCAGGAGTACCTGTTAGGTCTACCTGATAGTGAGTGGCCGGCCCTCTTTTGTAGCAAAATAAATTTGGCGCTTTAATGTTGCTAGATTTTTGGTCTAGCGTTTCTTGGGGTGCAGCACCTGTTGATTTATCAGTGGCCGGCCCTAGGGTAGAGGGACTTTTAAGTCTGTAGACCTGACAGGCGGATCTGATCAGGAGTACCTGTTAGGTCTACCTGATAGTGAGTGGCCGGCCCTCTTTTGTAGCAAAATAAATTTTGCGCTTTAATGTTGCTAGATTTTTGGTTTTGCGTTTCTTGGGGTGCGGCACCTGTTGATTTATCAGTGGCCGGCCCTAAGGTAGAGGGACTTTTCAGTCTAAGGTATATTCTTACTTTCATCGGACTCTTTGTTTACAGAGCGTTCCGCATTATCCAGGACACTTTGTGATAATTCCAGAAGAGTTCTAATAGCCTTCATCTCTTCTTGCCGATACCCGAGTATAGTGGACACCAATATACTGCGCAGAAAAGGGTACATCATCTTGCGCTGCATGTGCTGTAATAAAATTTACAATAGTATAATTTTATTATTAAGCAGAATCCACACTTATGTACGACAAAGTTTCCTCTTAAATGTGTAGGCGCTAAAGCTTCTAGTGCCGTTAAAGAATAGAAGAAAATTAAACCCGCTGAAACAACAAAACAACAGCAAAGTTTTCTCCTAAATGTGGACATATTGGGAGATCCGTGAGAAAAAAAACTAGGGTGCCGGAAGCCCAATCGGATTACGGGGTCCCGGAACTCTAATATTGAGCTCTATATTGGAGAGCTCGACACTATAATATAGCATTCCAACACCCTGAATCAGGGGAAGTAACACAATAATAGAGTTCTTCCAACCTAACTTAAATGGCACACTATCAGTTCTACCTAATGGTAAGTGGCTGGCCTTAGGTATCACGTTGAAGGACTGGAATACGAAAATTAGGCCCAATAAGGAGACATCGCCTAACCATCTTGGGATTCTAGGGCTAGGTTGTTCCAGGGTTTTAGTTCTAGGGCCTAGGACTGGGTTCTAGGGTAGGTACCTATACCTATGCATGATCTAGATCTAGGGTAAGTTGAGATTTTTTTATTAGTTTCACAGAGAGAACTGTAAAGACAGAGGTCTTATGGTTCCGAAATCGAAGAGATGCGGAGGTTTAGGAGGTCAGGATACGAGGAAAGTAGTTACAAATATCGTTTCCCGATTGAGACACCTCGATGAATTTCATGATTTAAACTTGAACCACCAACCTCCAAATCCCAAAGTCCACAAACCATTACACCACATTTAAACTTGAACCACCAACCTCCAAATCCCAAAGTCCACAAACCACTACACCACTGAGGTTGGTTAAATGGCTAGGTCATGGATTAAAGATTCAAGTTAGAATTAAAGCCATAAAAAAAAAAAAAAAAAAAAAAGATTCAAGTTACAAATTTCACTGATTAGAATTTCATTAGATTAATTAGTTAGAGATCAGGGATGAGGGCAAGGAACAATCCGGTTTGTACGATGACAGCTAAGATGAGAAAATGATTCTCTTTTGATATAGTTAATTAGAATTTCTTGATGAAACAATAGGTTAAATTAACTTGATCGACCTTCTTCACTCGTAAAAACACAACCCCGACCCAATGTTGTGACTTTGGCGAGAAATGAGTTGCTAATTCCTGAAAGGGATTTAGTTAAAAAGTACCTTCTGAAAACTAAAGAAGACCTCAGTACTTATACCAATAACGTTAAAATACCATCGAAGTACACAAAAATAGCTCATCCCTAAAGGGGATTTAGCAAAAAAAAAAAATATTAAGTGGAAAAACAGGGTTTTACTGTGTAAAAATTTACAGTAAAAGTTCAAAAATTTGG
>NW_007382724.1:5802-7858 GCF_000475195.1 Diaphorina citri | reverse complement strand
GAACAAGGCTTCAACTCTCTTCAATCACTCGTAAAACAAGCTATTAAACTTGGGAATATCTGATTTATGGAAAAAAAAAGTCCCTACCTAAATAATCATAAAAAAAGCTTTCTCTGAAAAGGCAATAAAAGAAATGCTGATAGATTAGAGACCACCCCCTGCCTCACTCTCTTGGTAATAAAAAGGTACGATTTACTGGACTTTCAAGACTTATAGCATAGCTATCTGGAGTGTGTACACTGACCAAGTAAGTCACTCTCTTGGTAATAAAAAGGTACGATTTACTGGACTTTCAAGACTTATAGCATAGCTATCTGGAGTGTGTACACTGACCAAGTAAAGAATATTTAATTTACACACGTTATCCAACTAGAAGTCGTAGGTTGGTAAGAAGTCGGGACGAAGTAATGAAATATGTGTGGCACATTGCATACTTGACGAGTTACCAGGCGTTCATACAAAATGTGTTCCTAGTGGGAAACTTCAAGTTGAAAATTATGACGGAAGAGACATAGTGGGCGGAAAAAGGAAGGAAAGAGAAAGAGAGGAGTGAGAAATGTTGAAAATTATGACGGAAGAGACATAGTGGGCGGAAAAAGGAAGGAAAGAGAAAGAGAGGAGTGAGAAATGAGAGAGAGAGAGAGAGGAATGAGGGAAAATGAAGAGGAACTTGAGAGAAACAAGGGCGTAAGGGTTACGAGTTGAAAATTATGACGGAAGAGACATAGTGGGCGGAAAAAGGAAGGAAAGAGAAAGAGAGGAGTGAGAAATGAGAGAGAGAGAGAGAGAGGAATGAGGGAAAATGAAGAGGAACTTGAGAGAAACAAGGGCGTAAGGGTTACGCAGAACAAAAGAATGAAGAAGAAGAAAGGAGAAGACGAAGATGATAGATGTCTACGATAAAAAGGATGGCCTTCGTTAATAAAATAGATTTCTTTTGTGTACGGTTCTCAATTAAAAGTGGACTTGAACAAGCGTGTTTTATTGACTGGCTTTGTTTACGTGGGAGTGTGAAAAGAAAAAGATAATGAATTTCATTAGAGAAATAATTGATAAAAACGGAACAATGGAAATAGAGGGAGAATAGGAGGTATGAAAAGTGAATGAATGAGTAGGAAGGTGACTTTGGGAGTGAGCCATAAGAAGAGAAGAAGGAAGATACAGAAGAGGAGAAGAAGAGAGAGGAGGAATATAGAAGAAATTGGACGAACAGAAAGAAAAGTTGGAGGAGGAGAAGGAAGGCGAAAAAAGGACGATGGAAAAAAGAAGACGAAGAGGAACAAGAAGAAGAGGAAGAAGAAAAAGTAAAAATTGTATTATAAATCGAAATCAAAGAGGAAATTGAAAGTAGGCACTAAATATTGTATAAATTATTCATTCAAACAAAACAGCGGAGATGAGAAAAAGGAGAAAGGAGAGTGGAAAAAAGAATGGAGGAGAAAGGAAAAATTGAATATAAAAGAGAAAGCACGATGAGTGAACTTGAACTACCAAGATGGAATACATTAATATTGAAGCGAGCCTAAAAGTTTTCTGCCTGCCATTAGAGCTCCGAATACTAGGGTGAATAAACCAAAAGTGCTTCTTGATGGATGAAGAGAGACAGATGGAAAAGGATCACAAAGGTTGCAATATATTAGAGTGTAAAAGTTACAGGTGTAGCATAGTAAGTAGTAAGTGATTTAGAGCTATGAGTTCCTATAACACTTTAAGGGATTGAAAATATCAGGGAAAATTCGAAGCATTTCAGCTTGTGAAAAGAGGGCTCATTTTCTAATGCACGAGTAGACTTCCTCAAATAGGTATGGAATATTAAAAAAAAAAAAAAAAACATTTCAACCGCAGTGGTGGGTGTAGGGGTTAGCCCGGTGGACTTCGGATCTGGAGGCTGATGGTTAGAGTCCAAGTCAAGTCATACTTTAGAGATTAATCGGAGAACGATCTTTTTGTGATGAACATTCATGCTTAACACAATTTTCTATTCTGTATAGTTTTTCCTCTACAACCTCCCGAGAATGGCTACTTGGCCTGTGTCGTATAATGTCTCTAGTAGCGC
>NW_007382724.1:0-5792 GCF_000475195.1 Diaphorina citri | reverse complement strand
TGTTGTTGTTGTTGTTTGTTTTGTTGTTCGTGTTGTTTTTGGAGGAAAATTCGGCGCAAATGATCGACTGAAGTGTTATCTAAAACTTTCTCGCTTTGAGTTCATAGGTGGTCGCGACAAATTTCAAGATCAGAGCTCATTTGTGTAAGAAAATGTGAAAAAAATCCCCCCAAAAACAGTTTTTTTGGTTTTTTGGCTTTATGGTTTCCTGGACAAAATTTGCACCACCATTTTCGTGTTCCTGGTTTAATTTGATACATAGGTCGACCAGGTTTGGATAAGTCCTTCTATGGGGACAGACAGACAGAGTGACAGACTGACGACACCGAAGCGAATACAATAGCCCGTTCACTATACTTTTTTTTTATTACTATCGTAATAATAAAGGAAGGACGGGCTAAAAATTAGGAGAGAGAGGGGGGGGAGGGGTAGAGACGAGAAAGCTGATAAAATGTGTGAGAGTAATTAATAAATGAAAGGGAGAAAAAGAGGACAGAGAGAGAGGGAAAAGGACGAGAGAAAGAGAGATAAACAAAGGCAAAAAGAAAAGAAACAAAAGCGAGGGAGAAACAAAGAATGAGAAGAATGAGTTAAAAAGGGTAAAACAGACAGACAAATAAAAGAAAGAAAGAGAGGAGAATGAGTGAGGGGGGGAGAGACAGACAGAAAGAGAGAGAGAGGAAAGGAGAGGAGAAAGAGAGAGAGAGAGAGAGAGAGAGAGCGCGCGCAATAAGTCCAATGATATTAACAGCTGTTATTCCGCTAGCATGGAAACTAATCCTCGAATTTAACGAGAAATAAAGGAGCTTAAAACTGCAAAACTTCAATATTCGTTCTCACTGCACTTCCAATACTTTCTAATAGTTGCAGTATTTAACATTACACAGTTTGAACTGTCAAAACCAAAAATCCTCTCTTAATCCAGGTGAATTAAAACTTCCAATATTTCCCTAGTTCAGACTTCAGACTCTTCCTCTTTCTCGGTCCCATTAGATGCTATTTCAACTTCAACCTCGTTACCTTTCTTTTTTTTTTGGCTCTGAGCTTGTGCAATTTGGGTGTGAAGATTTGTCAGGAATGGGTCTCCAGCCATTTCCCCTATCAATTTTCCTTCTTTTATAATTAAAATAATTACTTATCACTGGTGCATACGTGTGGGGTTCTTTTGCACAGGTTACACTTATTGTCAATGGTGGGATCAATTCGTGTAGTATTCACCAGGTGAGAGTCTGTGGTAAATTTACCACACCAAAATTATCAAGTCGATAGGGCCTAGGTTAAGAAAACAGTGAAACGATAAGGTGATTTTCGCATCACGGTCAGCCTTGACAAATATTTCTATTATTTGCCAATTCCTCTTTCGCTGTAAAGTAGACGTTTGGGGACGTAGCGATGATTCGAGCTTTCTTCTAGATTAATGTAATTTTACAGTAAAAGAATATTCCTTTCACATAATACGTGTATTACAAAACGTGGTTTTCGCATCACGGTCAGCCTTGACAAATATTTCTATTATTTGCCAATTCCTCTTTCGCTGTAAAGTAGACGTTTGGGGACGTATCGATGATTCGAGCTTTCTTCTAGATCAATGTAATTTTACAGTAAAAGAATATTCCTTCCACATAATACGTGTATTACAAAATACCTCTCTTTCTCATTTACAGATAGCGGTGCGACGCATGTACCAATACTTCAAGGTCCGCTGCTGTCCGCACACACGCTCCCGTGCGCACCTGTACGGCTCCGATCAGAACCTCTACTTCAGCGAATACCAGAGGAACCGGCCCGCGGGCACCACCGTGTCCATGTATAGTCGCTCTACCCTACGCGGGACGAAGAAACCGCATAGGAGAAAATCCAGTGAGGTGACCACGACGGCCGCGGTGTTTAGTAATGGAGAAAACGGGAAACTGTACCCCGCAGGCGACACTTCCTGCTTGTAAATTGAATCACAGGTCCCCAAATGAGATGATATCGAATTACTATGCTCTGTACCAATCTCTATGTAAAGAAAAACTGGGAGTTTCATTACAATTTTTTATCAGTCAATGGTTTCTTCAAATTAAATTGAATCCAAGGACAAAGTAATCCCAAGGAAAAGGTAAACCTTTGACAAATGGAGTATGCCTTGGGCCGCGGGGCCCTTTTTTGAGTGAGTGTAGGGCGTGTGATGTGATCCAATCCAATCAACTCCAAAACTTTTGGCCCGACTTGTATTTACACATTTTTGGCTGGTCCTTTTCTACTTAATGTTATCCAAATGCAAATTAAAAAGGACCGGAGCTTATGTCCTCAGATTGGCACTAAGGTCGATTATATTCAATCTCAATCTGTGGCCTGGACATATTGGAAAAAATTAAAAAGGACCGGAGCTTATGTCCTCAGATTGGCACTAAGGTCGATTATATTCAATCTCAATCTGTGGCCTGGACATATTGGAAGGCACTCCTAGCATGGAGTACCTATGCTTGTAAATAAATTTTAGTATCGTCAATGGATAGTACCTTCGAGTAATCGAGTACAGACTTTACTAATATGTAAATCGATCAGCTGGTCCCAAACTTCCATGTTTCTATCCTTAGCAACATGAGAATGAGAGACAATTACTTAAGATTCAGCTTGGTTTCTTTCAATGCCCATGATTAAAATTAGGGGCATATTTGTAAATATTTTTCCATTGCTGTTCCCCTCTCCCCAGGGGAGTTTTCTTTTTTTCGTGTAATTTTGTACAAACGAATTGTCTCCCTTTTACCAGATCTCAAACTAAACAGTTTTGTGAAAATTAGGATCTCTGTATATGAACTGTGATATCTAATTACTATTACTTTGTATTTCCTGATTTCTCTTCGTAGGAATGGGGGAACTCTTTACCTATATGACATTATAAATGCTTCTCTTAATTATTGGGACATTTTTTCCATTTAATTATTTTCGATGTTGTAATGTAGCTTTGAATATGTTTTGTGTGATAATAAACGTGAAAATTCAATTTCAATATTTTCTTAAAATAAAGAAAACGTTATTGTTCTCTTTGTATCCTTAATTTTCCCCTGACTGCATTTGTCAAGCAATCACAATAATGTATTGTAATATCATAAAAATAATATTTGGATGTAATTATCATAAAATATGGTCATTGTCATAGCTCATGACGATATTTTTGTAGAAGTCTACCATCCAGTTTTAATAGATGGTCCATTTTCTATTTAATTATGTCTATCTGTTAATATATTCTAATTATTTTGCATAGTTGAATGCAAATTTAAATCAGCAAAAAAATTAGGTACATGTGAATTTTTTTCCCAGCACTCCACTTCCTAGGTATGATACAATGATACATACGTATACCGTATACCAATATACCATGTTCCCTGACACGTCCCACACTCCCACAGTGCAATAGGCATAACTTTGAACCGCCGCCATTTTGAATCAGGCTGGAATGTGAAAATTTCAAGTAGCCTATGTCACCCGGAGTACTTTTCTTAACAACCACAAAAAATTTCATCAAAATCAGTAGAGCCATTTTCTCGTGAAAAGAGGACAACCAAAGGTCTATTTAGCGTGACAGACAGACATACACACATACATACAGACAGACAGAAAATTTTCTAATGTGATTTTTGGAATCGTGGATGCATAAGGAGTAAGAATAACTAAAAATTTGACGATTCTAAGCAATGTACAGACAAATCTACAATTTAATTTATATAGATAAATATTCGGTACATTTTTCTAGCCTTTTAATGGCACTTTACCGTTTTCAGGCAGAAAGGGAAAAAAAGTTTCTGGTTAATTTTCTCCACAACACAGATGGAAAGTAAACACATTTCGCTCACAGTTTACTTTGTATTGTGTATGCAATGGCATGCAACACTGTTTAATATTGTTTACTCAGGATGAGCCCCCTCTCCTCCTATGCAGGGGGAGGCGCGAGAAGGAGATTTTACATACTGAGTCCATCTTTCTATCTACATAATACATATGTATCTCCTATCTCTCTAGTAGCTACTTAATATGTAGATAGGGAGATGCCCCCTCTCCTCCTATGCAGGGGGAGGCGCGAGAAGGAGATTTTACATACTGAGTCCATCTTTCTATCTACATAATACATATGTATCTTCTATCTCTCTAGTAGCTACGTAATATGTAGATAGGGAGATGGTGTATATATTGTGTACATGTGATGGGAGTAGTTTAGCTACATAGAGGTAATGTACAATTATAATAATATGGTAAACACATTTCACTCCAAATACACAGAGTGGAACTATTCAGAGACCTATCCATATTTCTCATTGTGATATACACTTCCACATTGAACAGAGCCGTTCCTTATCTCAACAGATAAGAGGTCCTTTTTTTGAACCTCCGAAATATTATAGAGGATATAAAATATTTTGTTTTCGAAATCTGATGTTGGATGTTTATAATTTATTCTTTCTTTCAACTATCCACGGTCTGGTCAATCTCTACGAATCTACCATCCATGGTCAGGTTCACAATAAGAATTTAAACTTTGTTTAAGTTCAACTCATGGATTAAGCAATCTAAAAGACTCTTGGATTAAGGGTACAAAAAACTATTGGATTAACCAAAGTTTGAAATAAACCAGTTACATTGCTTAATCCAAGAGTTAAACTTAACGCTTAAATTCCGATTACCTATGGTCCTGGCAATCAGAGATTGCGTCTATTTGGAGTAAAATGTGTTTACTATACAGGGTGCGCCAGAAAAACACTGACAACGGCTCAGGGTATGTAGATCTCATCCTTTACAAGTTTACAACAAGGTTCTCTGAGATCTACCTACCCTGAGCCGTTGTCAGTGTTTTTCTGGCGCACCCTGTATTATGATCATCCCCATATACATAACATTTAGCTTCTTACCTGCCATCGACAGCGCGGACAAAGTTCACCTCCATGTTGAGGGTTCGAGTTGTGGCGGCCATCTTGATTTTTCTCTCCGGTCGCCGTTCCAAATTGATGACGTAGATTTCATCCAGTCCCATTTTATCCAGGGGGGAGGGGGGAGGCAGATGATGGGAGAGGAGGGGAGAGACGGGATGTTGTTGTTGTTGTTGTTGTTTGTTTTGTTGTTCGTGTTGTTTTTTTTTTGGAGGAAAATTCGGCGCGGCGATAGAAAGAAATAGGTGGACAGGGATTCATAGTAACGTAGGAAATTGACGGATTCTCCCTTTGTATCGTTAATATCTCCGTGAATAATGGTTTCTTAGAAAATTCAAGATAATGGAATTGAAGAGGGCAAAAAGGGGTACTTTTCTATCAGGAGAAATTCAATGGGTTTCAGTGGAAACTTGAAGAAAAATCGAATTGAAAAAATGGTAGTTTTTAAAGAGATACAAAAAAATCTTTTTCTCAAGCTTTTGGTTGTGTTTGAGGGAGGGTTTTACCAAAACAGGGAATTTTATCTTTTAGTAAATTTTGTGTTCTTTTCAATGGTGCAATCAGTTTTTTATTATCTTTATTGGTTCAAGAGATAAAGGCGTTTTAAGGGGACAAGGTATGAAAAATGTTGAAAAACAGAAAATCCTTCATAACTCCGCCCCTGTTGAAAATCGGATCTGTCCAGATAGCTTTTTCTGGTAGCCCTTTAGGTTCTACATCAACCCTCAAGCGTTGTACAGTCGTTCGCGGGACACCCTGTATATTGTGTACATGTGATGGGGGACATGGGAGTAGTTTAGCTACATAGAGGTAATGTACAATTATAATAATATGGTAAACACATTTCACTCCAAATACACAGAGTGGAACTATTCAGAGACCTAT
>NW_007382723.1:8352-13043 GCF_000475195.1 Diaphorina citri | reverse complement strand
TTTCTGGAATTTGAAGGAGAGAGTAAGGTCGTGGTTATGTACCGGGTTGGGTTGAGACAGGACTAGGTTGTTGTTGTTTTAACGGCTTTAGCTTTCGCCGAATGGCGATAGCAGAATAAAGAAAAGATGTCTTTTTGTATCTGCTATACACCGGGGTAATGACAGCGCTTCGCTTCCTCCCCCACCCCCTCCCCCCAGTGCCCTCTAATCTCCCCCTCCCATCTGAAACCAGGGGAAGCACCAAAGAGAGAAACATCGCCCCGGAATTGAAGAGTAAGCCATGTGATGTGCAATATAGACAGATAATGTGATGTGCTCATTTTAGCTCAGAAAGTGTTTTTCTGGAATTTGAAGGAGAGAGTAAGGTCGTGGTTATGTACCGGGTTGGGTTGAGACAGGACTAGGTTGTTGTTGTTGTTGTTTTAACGGCTTTAGCTTTCGCCGAATAAAGAAAAGATGTCTTTTTGTATCTGCTATACACCGGGGTGATGGTCTCTAGCTCTAGCCATGTTAAATTGGCTGACCCGTCCTGAACCGCAGTCGACCATCGTGAGGACTTGTGCTTGGTCTTTCGACTTGGTGAGACAGGATATTGTTCCTACAGTTTGGCATGGGAGTGGTAACTTAAAACCAAGGCAAGTTTACCAACCTTGCCCTCCCCAACCCGGTACATAACCACAACATTAAGCTTAACTTAATCTTTTGGGCTGATCTAACGGCTTTAGCTTTCGCCGAATGGCGATAGCAGAATAAAGAAAAGATGTCTTTGTATCTGCTATACACCGGGGTGGTGGTCTCTACCTCCAGCCATGTTGAATTGGCTGGCTCGTCCTGAACCGCAGTCGACCATCGTGAGGACTTGTGCTTGATCTTTGGACTTGGTGAGACAGGATATTGTTCCTACAGTTTGGCATCGGAGTGGTAACTTAAAAACAAGGCAAGTTTACCAACCTTGCCCTCCCCAACCCGGTACATAACCACAACATTAAGCCCTAACTTAATCTTTTGGACTGATTGCCCCTACACCTAAGCGTCGGAACGAGCTTTTTGTGTACAACGCTAGTGTACGAGTAACACGCATCTGAATGTGAGTAAGAGATGTGATGTGCTCAAGTGGTGTTCCCGCGATGTGTATGAAATGGGAGTGCTGTGGAGTATATCCAATATGTACCTGTTAATGTAATCTTTACGCGGTCAAACTTTCTTGACTTGGCAGGGTGGAGTGATACCACACTCCTTAATGACATTTGGCAGAAACATACAAAAAGAAGTTGATCAGTTTTTGGACCCCACTGGATTTTTGGGGGGAAGGGAACATTTTTTCCTGAGTGATTTCTTCAGTTTGCTTAACTTGAGTCATACTTACTTCAAATATTGTAGAGAATAGAATTGGGTATGTACACTCTTAAATAATTCAGGGAAACAATGTTTGTACGTTTAGAGGTATCTCAGGTGTTGCAGTAGCACTTTTTATCCAGAAAGGAAGAGGATTACAAATAAAAATGCACTTTTCAACCAAATCAACACCTTTCATTTTCACAAAAGGACAAAAGTTGAATTTTTCAAATTTGAATTTTGGCGCCGTGGGTTTTTTTTTTTAATCAAATCCACTCGTTCACAAAAGGGGTATTTTATTTATGTGAAATGGAAATTTTTCCTAATCCAAAATATTCCACTGTGGTCACTTTTTTTATCCCCACCACAGTGCTTTTTGTACTGGATAATAAAATGCAAAGTCAGCTGATTTCTTCTTCCATTTACTAGTTCAAATGCTAATAATGAAAAAAAATAAACTCGGTTTTACCGGAAAAAAAATTCTACGAAAAAACTTTTTTTTTTTTTTTTTAGTACAAACCGGGATTTGAGGGTATCTTTTGTCCCAGAGGTGAGGTTTAAAATTTTAGTATCTAAGGTTCCTTTTTTTAGTGACTAAAAATTTAAGGGGTTTACCATCAAATAAGGCCAAAAACTCACATCTTCCAGAGTATATTATAAAAATATTCATCACTTTTTTAGGAGATATCTGTTCCTTTTTGACCAAATTGAAAATGAAGAGACGAGGTTCTTGAAAAAAAAAAAATTCGATCGTCGTTGCGACTAACCCGGTCTACCAGTGGGTAGGGCCATGATGGTGCGCGTGGGGTACGAGTTGAAGTACTAGTAGCACTTTGACCACCGAAAGGGCAACACCCAATACACGTCCAAAGGCCCAACTGACTTCTGTCATGATCCACTCTCTTCTAACAAGATGTCAAAAACCGTTACCCTCCACATTGACATTTTGTTTCCGTTCAAATGGTTGAACGGATAGATGGGGCATGTATTGGTGCTGGAGTTTCCACGATACGGCGACCAAAAAACTTTTTTTTTTTTTTTTTTTTTTTTTTTTTTCACACACTTCCGTTGATGATCGAAAGTGATTTAAAATTCGTCACGTATAACGTATGCGTGATTAAACTTCCCCGGTTTAACATCAAAGACCTTCCTTTTTTTATCAGATAAAAATGAAATTCGTTACAAAACGTTACTTTAATGAAAGAAAGTTTATATATCTAAACTGGAGTTAGTGATCTAAACGGTTAGTTAAGTGATTTAAATCACTTTTTAGTGAACAGGTCAAAAGACCGATATCAAAAGAGTCACCAGTCATCTCTTTAAATCGCGGGATTCCAACACATAACCAGAAAAAAATTCTCCAAACTGTCTCCCTTGACATTGACGATAACAGAATAGCAGGGCTTTAGCTTCTCTCTTCCTTCTGTCCTATCCTCTTTCGGTCGTGCAAGGCTCTTGCTTGTAATAGGGTAGTCCTATTTTAGGCGAGGGCCGCCCTTATAGCTTGGGCGCCGGATCGCGAATGTTCCATCTTCGTGATGGGTTGATTCGATTGATCCGCCGCGACATTAACCAGAATAACCCGGTCAAAGTACTGAAGGACCTGAACGACGAATTAAAAGACATAAAAGAGTGAATTAATAATCATTTTATTGTGTATTAAAAAACATGTTCCGAATGTGTCCCGAATAAACAAACTTTTGGTAAAATTTTTCGTAAATTTTTTGGTGAAGAAGTTTTACATGTAAAACGTAAATGTAAAGTTTAACCAAAAATTTTTTCGTAAAATTGTAAAATGTAAAAAGTTTACCAAAAGATCTCCGTAAAAATGTAAAAACGTAAATTTTAACCAAAAGTTTTCGTAAAACGTGTAGGGACCAACACCGATTGTTGACCTCGAGAACAGTGACATTTAGTTTATCTCTTGTCTTATCTTCTTTCGGTCGGCAAGGGTTCTCGCCCTAGACAAAAGATCTTCGACAGTTCTTGCCCTAGACCAAAGACCTTAGTAGACCATTCCTATTAAATGGGAACCATCCTTGGCTGTGTGACTTTGGACCCGAACATTCCGTCCAGACGATGGAAGGTTCAATTATGGTCTGTGTGTGTGAGCTTTACGGTCTTACCCAATAATAGTAGAGTCTGATACCCAGGAGGCTACACTACTGTCCGGATCAGAAGTTCGAAAAAGGTGGTGTACTAGTCTTGACAGACTGTCTGCCGCACTTATCGACGGTACCTGACCCCGACAGTTGTTCGTGAAAAGCCGTGATGAACACGTCTTCAGTGCAGGCACCTTATGACGATATAGGTTTCCTTGAACCGTGTTTACTCGTCACTGGGACCAATAATATCCCATCCAATTTGCGTTCTAAAGTGTTAATTCTCGTCGACTATCACAATAATATCCCGAATCCAAATTTATGTTTTTCCTCGAAAAGAAAAGGTGCCTGCACTGAAGACGTATTAATGGTATGTGATTAGTGCATGCGAGATTATACACCTTTTGAGGAAGAACGCAAATCATTGATAATATTATTGGTCCCAGTGACGAGCAAACGCGGTCAAGGAAAACTATGTTATAAGGGTGCCTGCACTGAAGACGTGTTCATGGTTTTTAGACAGGCAGGTTTGGCCACATACACGTTGCCCGGAATGGAAGGTTATAAAGCTCAGATGTTCGAAGAAAGTTGAAACCCAAGATGAAGACCGGGTGTTGCAGTTGAAAAGAGAACTATGTGGTGACTCTGGGTAACGATGAAGAACTTTCGATTGAGTAAATTGATCCTATGATCCTCTTGGTGACAGGCGAACACTCGTGTTCTCTTCTTTTTTCTGTTTAAAGTTCCGTTTTCCCTTTAAGGGCTTAACGTAAAAAGTGGGATAGTGTGAGGGATAGTCTAATAGTCTTTTAAATAATAGTAAAAAGAGAAGGAGAAGGTGAAAACGACTAGAAACTTTTTCTTCCAATAAAATAAACTTAAAAATGGCCGGTAGTAACTTTTTTTCTTCAACAACGATAACCCGTTGTGACCGGTGTGCAAAATTATGAGGTGGTTAATATTTTCCAACGTACTCACTGCAGTAAGAACGTGGCACTAGTTGCCATGCGCAAGAAAAAGTAGGTAGCAAGTCGGCGACTCGAGGCGCAAAATAGCATAAAATAAAACACCGTTGCAACCTTTTTTCACTTTTAAAAAGGTAAAGCAGGTAAAAAACATAAAATAATAAGTGAAGGGGAGGAAAAGAAAACCTATAAAAACCTAAAACTCACTTTTTTAAAAGTGGAGACAACCTTCTCTTTTTTTTGAACATAGGGTAAAACAGCGGGTAGAAAAAAAAGGTTGTTTAGGTGA
>NW_007382723.1:1302-7959 GCF_000475195.1 Diaphorina citri | reverse complement strand
TCTGACTGTCTGAAAGAGCTAGGTGTGTGAGACCTGAGTCAGTTAGAGTTAGACGGTCTACCAACGTAAAAAGATGAATGATAAATGAGAATCAACAGTAGAGAAGGCACTTAGTAATGCTGTGATGTTCACAAAAGTTGTGGAGAAGCTTTCTGCTTACCACATGATTGCCGTTCTAATGAAAAAGTTCGAAGAGTTGTGACGTCAGATTTCACGTCAAAATGCGCAGAAACGCTTGCGCACAAACAAACGAAGCGGGAGTCATGAATTATGACGTCATCGCCTACGGGAGCGTATGCCGTGACGTCAAAGTTTACGATTTACCGGTATTTTTTAAATCGATTTATCTCGGTATCTAGAAGTCGTAGAAGAAAAAGAAAAATTCCGTTGGTCCTCATTTTTCCTGCTCTATGACTTTGAAACATCACCCAAGTGAGCGCAACTGATCTTTTCTTGGTAAAATCTGTATTTGCTCATTTCGTTTTGGTTCTGCTTAGGCCATTGAGGCCCCATTAAGAAGTAGAAGAAAAAGAAAAATTCCGTTGATCCTCATTTTTTCTGCTCTATGACTTTGAAACATGACCCAAGTAAGCGCAACTGATCTATTTAG
Organism: Diaphorina citri; assembly: GCF_000475195.1. Classification (NCBI taxonomy): domain Eukaryota; kingdom Metazoa; phylum Arthropoda; class Insecta; order Hemiptera; family Psyllidae; genus Diaphorina; species Diaphorina citri. Next base: position 7,349 of record NW_007382723.1, on the reverse strand, counting down.
GGACGATAAAGACCTCCGTTGTTACAGTTTCCTCTATCTCACTTTGCGTCCAGGAAAGAAGCTGTGTCCACAGTCCACACATAGCCGACGCCATAGATCCGTTCGATGTCGACTGAAACACTACCTCGACAACATAGATTCACCTCGTCGATCGGCGGTGTCGACTATGTGTGGACACAGCTCAAGATTCACCTCGTCGATAGACCATCGATCGACGGCACAAAATTGACCAATCAAATGCCTTGAGACTATACTTAGCACGAACTTAAGAGCCAGCATTTTGTTCATAAATATGGGTGTTAGTCCACGGCCGTATTTAGGGGGGAGGCTGAGGAGGCCCGTCGAACTTCATTTTTCTCCTTTACTATAGACCAGACTCGGCCAATTTGGGTTTTTTTTTTTTTTTTTTTTTTTTTTTTTTTAGGTAATTTATGTATACCTATTTACTCGTATTTACAACTACATAAATAACAATAACCTCTAGGTCTAGGTAAACTTACCTACTTGTCATTTTTTTAGCATTTAAAACGTTTGTCAATACATACATACATTTATATTTTTTACTTTCATCAAGAGGGCAGGCAAAATTGAGACGTTTTTTTTTATCATTATTATTATTTTTTAAAGAGGTTTGTTTGATAGAAGAAACTGTAACTGCCAAGGTCTTATCGTCCTGAAAGCGAAGAGAGAAGAAGGACAGGATAGAAGGTTGAAAAATTTGAATTCGCGCCATGCGGCCGAGGACCACCATTTTGTTTTCCAGAGAGTGCTAACTTCACAAATATAAATAAAGAAAAGTTCGGATCGGAAAAGTTCACAAACAAAACTTCCAAAGTTCAAAAGTCCACTTTTCCAGGAAAGCTCTGCCTTTGTATCTTTGAAAAGCCTTTTAGGAAAGACAAATCCATTCAAAGGTCTAGAAGAAGACTATGGAAAAGATACAGACTCATTTTGGGTTGCAAACATCACCAGGGAAATTTTAAAGCTCTTTGTTCCAAGTTGTCTATTTCTTGGTTCCCGAAGGATCCTGGTGCAATGAAACATACCCCTGTCCTCCTAACAGAGGATAAGCACCCAATGAACTACCTCTAAGGTTTTGGTGAGTAACTTAGCTAGATGACATTATTTGTGGAAATGACTAAACAGGGTTAAATAATTATTGATAGAGGACCGATGGCAATGAGTAAGACATGGTCAAAAGACAGTGGTAGAAAAATTAGCTGACACAAGTCAACAGTTCACACAGAAATATATCTTGTAGATTGTCACCAGGAGGTCTGTTTTTCTTTCCTACACCACATCTACATGGTGTCAATGAACATGAAAAATAATCGTTTCTGGAACTTGATTGTTTTGTATTTATCTCTTCACAGTATCTACTAAAGCTTCCTACCAACTCTCTGTTTCTGATGTCATAACTTGAATTATAATTCCTTTTTTCATATTCTGTTGTAGAGAGAATACAGAGGAATTACTATAATTTGAACCAAGAATAATCAAACCAAAAACCAACCATGAGTGGAGTAGTAGAGGATATGGCATACTACAAGGTAAGTATGGACTGATGCTCCTCATTTGCATTAAAAAAATGTTCACTAGCACCTTGTCAGTGTATTGGTCAAGGCAATTTTCTGAAAAACTGAAGAGGATCAGTCCCAGTCAAGAAAAGGAGTTTTGAGGATAGAAGGAAGCCAGCCGTTCCTAGAACGAACTTTATCTGTTTAGGATAAAATCCACCCCGGACGGAGATCGAACCCGCGACCCAGCGCTTACAAGGCAGACACGCTACCTTCCAAGCGATTAATTGAAAACTGGTGTATTCAACGTGTTATAATTATAACCGCTGTCACACAACCACTTTTTTTTACCAATTTTTGCCTGCACTCCGAAAGCCTCATTGTAATACAGGATTTTACTGAGTTCATAAATTTCATAGAAGTAAACGTGTTAATTACCTATGTATACTAAATAGGTAGTAAAAATAGAATATTATTATTCAATTACCTACAATTAGTTGTTCATTATAGTACCTTAATAACATATTTTTATGTAACAAGACTTTGGGCACTTTTGGCCATATTCGTTTAATAGCCAGCACATGGAAGCTTTGTCTGGCTGATGAGTTCTAATAAGAAGGAAACGCGGAATGGGAATCATTTTTTCGTTTCCGTAAGGAAAACGCGGTCAAGCTTTCTTGACTTGGCGAGGCGGAGCGCTACCGCGCTGCAACTAATCTCGACTGACTGAAGACCCTTTCAAGACAGGGATCAGAGCAGATATACCAGGTGGACTTGTTAGTACTAAGTCCATTTATTAGTTTTATTTATTAAAGCTGTGTCCAGACATAGTCGAACGACCGTCAATCCTCATCGATTCACAGCGATCGACGGCCGTTGCGCGTCGCGTCGACTATGTCTGGACGCACCTTTAGACATAGTAGATGTATGTACGGGATGTCCATTTTATTGTGTTCCGATTGTTCTTAGTCATAAAAGCAAAATATTGAGGAAAAAGATCAGCTTCTCGGAACGGTTGGCTTTCTCCTATTCTGTCTTTCTTCTCTCTTCGCTTTCGGGAAGATAAAATCCATTTCGATTCTCGGCCCGGATTTTATCTTAAGCAGATAAGGTTCGTTCTCGCAACGGCTGGCTTTCTGCTGTTTTCCTCCTCTCTTTGCTTTCGGGACGATAAGACCTTTTAGAGTTGCCTCCATCAAACCTCTTAAAAAAAGAACCTCCCTTCCTCCCTTATGTTGATATGTTGGACATCCTGAACCTATTTTCCTATTTACTTGTAAGCTTACATACCAAAAGTGTATATACGATTATTTTATACAAACTATATTAATTAATTTATATACAAAAATGTAGATTAGATACATAATTTATACATGGATTACCTATTGTAATTTTGTTTGTTTATACCTGAGCCTTTGATGGTACATAAGCTACGTTTTTTTTTCAGATCTTAGAATAAACAAAAAATTAATATGTAATATTGTATGAACAGTCTTGCAGGGTAGCTCGTCTGCCTTGTAGATCTCGGATTCGATTCCCGCCCGGGACGGATTTTATGCTAAACAGACAAGGTTCGTTCTCGGAACGGCTGGCTTTCTGCTATCCTGTCTTCCTTCTCTCTTCGGTCTTTGCTTTCGGGACGATAATACCTTGGCAAATACTCTATTATCAAAACTCTTTAATGATTCGGAGTAAAAATCCAGGTGGCATGCTCAAGATCAAAGAGATCTACGCTCAGCTGATGGCAGCCAATCAAGCAAGGTATGAAAAAACTTTGTTATTTAATCTCTTTGTAGCCTCTGTGGCCTAGTGGGTATCACACTAGGCTTGCATGCTGCAGGTCCTGGGTTCAATTCCTGGTGGGGTCAAAGTTTTTTAGGCTCATTGATGGAGTGCTTTTTTGTAGAGGTTTGATTGAGGATAGGAGAAATACATTTGTTCTCAGAAATACAGTTCTGAGAAACCACTTGTTTGATTTGGATTTGATGAGTACCTATCAAGATTGATTCATGTTTTTTATGAGAATTGGATAGTGATGATATGGGCCAGCTACAATGATAAGATGAAATGGCCAAATGGTCAGTCTTATACTAGATTTTCACAATTCTAAATCAAACAAACCATTCCGAGAATGAGAACAAACCTTATCTAGCACTTCCAAGTCATTTAGTTTTTTTTTACTGTCTATTACTTAAGTAGGTACTACTTACAGATACAACTTTTTTTTTAGGATGAGTGTTTCACCACCGTTTTTATTTCATTACAAAGTTAAAAATTAAAACTCACTTTTTCCAGGGCTCCACCACCCATTACCCCTCCTGTGACAAAAAGTCTCGGGTTCAGTGTGAACGACTACTTTCTACCTCCCATGTCCTCGACATCCCTATTCAACCTTCCCGTAACGCCGCCAAGTAATGTGCTTGACTCTCATATGGCGGGGGCTGTGCATCCGGATGTCAAGTTCCGTAGGCTACCATTCTACGATTTGATTGATGTGTTGATGCGACCGGCAAGTTTAGCTGGTAAGTTGACTGAATTTTACCGCCATTAGTTTAGCTTGCATAAATTTCACTGATGATGCTGTAATATGTAAGGGCAAAAAAAAGCTGTAATATGGGAGCCATTTAAAATAAAGTTAAAAATATTTTGAAACAACATAGCCAAGGGTTCTTTTTTTCTACCCCCATTTACCTATTTTGGATTTATGAAAAAATATTTTGTGTTTTAATTTCAGCACCTAATGCTCCGTCTATGCAATATGCTCGTAATCCTGTGACTAGACAACAGCAGTATCAGTTCTATCTGTCACCACAACATCTCAAACATCTGCAAAATAAACCCCATCAGGCGCAGGTAAATATGATTTTTTTTCTCTCTAGAATTTGGGATAGTTAATGGGTAACTTTATTAAAAATCAACATTGTCAATGGTAAATCAAAATAAATAAACAAACAGCACTGGACAAACCAGGTCAGGGCCAACTTTTCACTTGACCGTTCTCGTTCTATATTTTGGTCTGATTTAGATGAAATTTTATCCTGTTGTTGTTGTTGTTGTTGTAGCGGCTTTAGCTTTCGCCGAATGGCGATAGCAGGGTAAAGTACAGATGTCTTTTGTATCTGCTATACACCGGGGTGATGGTCTCTAGCTCTAGCCATGTTAAATTGGCTGGCCCGTCCTGAACCCCGAAATTTTATCCTAAACAGATAAAGTTCGAAATTTTACTCATTAGTTTTTGAATTCGATATAAATAACAGGAGTAATTCTGGGCAATTTCTTCAATTGACTAAACAACTAGTAAACAAACAATTCTTAGTAAATGCGATGAAAAATCCTATATAAAATGAATTCTTCGTTTTCAGATACAAGTGCGTCTGTGTTGTGTGGATCTGACCGAGGATTCTGGGGACGAAAGAGGTAAAAAGTAAAAACTCTTTAAATTGTTTTTTAAACCACAACTTGGTAGCAAAGTGTTGGGATGCACGAGGGAAAATGACCTAATAGTCAACTCCGAGCTTTTGAAAACAACAACAACAAATTGTTTTTTTTTTTTTTTACTTTAACAATGGAGATCTTATCGTTTCCAAATCAAAGATAGGAGGAAAACAGGATAGAAAGCCAAACGTTCCGAGACGAACCTCATTTGTTTGTGATAAAATTCCGCCCCGGGCGTTAATCGAGGCACGTTCTAAGCTAACAAGGCTGGCTTATGAATTTGATAACTACTTATATGTATTATTGTTGAAAATAAAGTAGATACATATTTCGATTCAATAAGAACCACGGAGATTCGACAAGTTGGTATTGTCATTTGTGAAGAGTAAGCTTCACAAAGAGAGTTGGGGTGGGCTTTATCCTAAAGAAGGATAAAGCCCGCCCCAACGGGAATCGAACCAGCGACCTAGTGGTTAAAAGTTAAAAGTTGCCATTGGGATTTCAGGAGGACGAAGTAGAGGCAGTGTCGAATCCAACGGGGGTGTTACCAGTGCCAGCGCTACGAATGGGGTGCCTAGTGAAGATACAAGACCACACTCTCAGCCTTGTGAGTATAGAACACTTTTCTTAAGCCCACCACTCACGATGAGTTTTATCGCATGCGATGATCGCTTCAGCCCAACTGATGCGATAGAACTAATCGTGAGTGCTCACCTTTATTGGCGCTTAGGTATGATAGTGGAAAAATCTGGTGTGAAACCGTTTAATGACCCAAACAATCAAACAAACAAACAAACAAACAAATTACAAACAAACAGAGATCTCAAGTTAAGTAAAACCATGTAAAAATGGTGTATATGGAAATCTGATGTGAGTAGCCCACGACTTTCTGTTACATTGCCGAAGTACGAAATTCAGATTTAAATGTACTAGCACAGAAAATGTCCTATTAAAATCAATTTGTAAAAGTTCTTGGGTTATGTTGAAAAAAATTGGCTCGGAGATATTTTCAACTAAAAATAATGAAAAATAAGGAAAGTAAAAAACTGTTTTTTTTTTTTTTTTTTTTTTTTTTCCCTGTAAAAACTTGCCTGT
>NW_007382723.1:0-1166 GCF_000475195.1 Diaphorina citri | reverse complement strand
TCTCATTTAAAATGTATTGCGTGTCAGAAAAAAACCGGGCCAGAAAAAAAAAAAAAAAAAAAAACGGCCCAGAAAAAAATCTGATAGTACGCAGTGTGAACGAGCTCTTACGGTTAGCCCAGTGTTAACGCGCTTGCTTGCCATGCAGATGCAGAAGGTCTCGCCATGCCCACCATTGACAAAAATTTGTACTAGTTTTTCGATTGCTCATATTTCAACGGCTTACTTTCTGGTGTTCTCGTGTTGACTCAGCACCTAAATGGGAAGTATTGTGTCTCTTATCGCCCATCTGATGCGGGACATAGCCTTCTCTAGGTAAGAGAGATAGAAGCTCTGTCCTTGTCTAACATGAACCCGCCTTCCCTAGGTAAGAGAGATAGAAGCTCTGTCCTAGTCTTCCCTATTGATTCCTATTGGACGGCACGAGTGAGAGTTCTCTACGGCAGTGTTTCTTAATTAGTTTGGCCCGCGGAACCCTTTTCAAAAGGTGAACATCTTTGCGGAACCCTGAACTTTCAAGATTGCAAAGATGAAATACCTAGTCTAAGATGGTCGTTTTGAAACTGCATTTTATCTATTTTTTTTTTTTTTTTTTTTTTTTTTTTTTTTTTTTTTTTTTTTCAAGATGAGTGTTTCAACGCCGTTTTTATTTCGTAGCAATGAAACAACTGTAACATTAGACGCCTGTGGTCTGTGTCATAGCATGCCCATCCCGTAGTGTATGTCTCTCATCTCTGTTTCATTGCTACAAAAAAAAAAAAACTTACTAAACTAGTGTTTTATTCTCCTCAGGTATATCAAGGAGAAGTACAATTCGGAAAACGATTCGGAAATCAAAACCCTCGAGTTAACCTCATCGCTGATCTGTCCTCTGGGTAAAATGAGGATGGCGTTCCCAACCAAAGCGTCTACGTGTGCTCATCTGCAGTGTTTCGATGGAGCCACGTTTATCAAAATGAACGAGCTCAAACCCAAATGGAACTGTCCTGTGTGTGATAAGGTAGGACATCTTATTCTCCTTTGCATGGCCATGATTGAATCTGTTTGTCTTTTCCTGTGTTAAAATAGATTGAACGTGCTTCTGTCTTTGATTTCGGCACCAGAAGACCTGCGTTGTTACAGTTCCTTCTATCAAACCTTAAAAAAAAAAAAAAAAAAAAAAAAAA
>NW_007382722.1:0-7865 GCF_000475195.1 Diaphorina citri | reverse complement strand
TACCTACGCTACGGTTGATAGGGGTCTGGAAATTATGAAAAATTCACTCGATATGGAAGGGGAGTAGAGTTTCAATTTCAACTGCTTTCATACAAGTCAATAAATTTTTATAGCAATATGTTCGAACCATACCTTCAGACTGAAGGGTCCCTTAGGCCTTAGACGTTCAAGCATGCTTGTCAAACAACCGGGCTTGTCAATCATTTTCATCGTGTAAAGCTGTGATTGACGCAATTGTCAAGTCAAATCGACAAGCACATTAAGCTGGAATTGACTGAGAAAATTCTGTTTGAAGGGAAAACTTGACAAGACTGCTTGACCCTGTACAGGGCACGTGCGTGAGAAATACACTCGCAATTCCTACTTACATTCAACCATCAGCCTTCCCAGAATAAGTGAAATACTTACACGTTTCCATTTGATTTCGATTCCATTTAAATTCCAAATTCATTAGAAGTACTAAGCATGAACTACAAATTTCGAAATGGGATTAATTGAAAACGAAGAAGAAAGAGGAGGAGGAGGAGAGAGGAGGAAAAGAAAAAGAACGAAGAGGAGAGAAAGAAGACGAAGCAAGAGAAGCCGAGAAGAAGAAGAAGAAAAAACTTGCCAATATGATGTACAATTACAATGAAATGTGCAAAATGAAATTTATGATTTAGATGACGGAACAACGAGAAAAATGTCGGAATTAATGGTAATGGCAACGAAGATTCATAACTCCATAAGCCAGACCTGATCCGAGCATTGCGGTAGCATAGGATTATGTAGGAGGACTGTGTAGAGTGTAGACTTAACAATATCCAAATCGGGATTGAGCAATCTTCATTCCCAGAGTAGAACGGACTTTCATGCATTTAAAACAGATGATTTAGATTAGGGAAGACAAAATATGTTAGAACTAATGCAAAAGAAGATTTCACATTTCACATTTGAATATTAATAAAGTGGGATTTGGCAATATCTTCTACAAAGAATAAAGTAAACAGACCCTCAAAATGTTCATGTAAAATTTACGATTTAAATTAGAATCTTCATGTGATTTCTACCGCCATATGTTTCAACATGGAGTTTTATTGCAACAGATTTCCCAGATAGCATTTTTAGTTCCGTCTCCATCATCATAATCATTTTTCTCTTCATTCTCCTCCTTTTCCTTCTCTTTTCTTCTCCTTTTTTCCTTCAACTCATTTTCTTCATTCTTTACTTCTCCTTCTCCTCTTATTTTGTTACATTATTCTCGTCCATCTAAGTATTCTAAGTTTTCCTCCTTTTCTACTCTGTTTTCCTTTCCAAATCTTCTTCTTTCTCCTCCTCCTCTTCTTCTCTTTTCTCTTCCTTTGGTGTCTTCCCTCTCCTCTTTGTTTTCTTCATCTCATTCATCTATTTCTCCTCCTTTCCCTTTGCTACTCTTTCCTTTTCCCCTTCTTCATCTACACCTTCTGCTCTCTTCTCATCTTCCTTTATTACTATCTCCCTTTCCACCTCCTGTCCTGGTTCTTCTTGTTCTCTCCTCCTTGTCCTTTGCTACTATGTATTTCCTCTTCTTCATCTTCTCTTTCTCCTTTCTTCACTCTGTCTCCCGTATGATTGTAGTTATTATTCATTTCACTTTGTTGCTTTGTTCATTTCCCTTCTCCCTCATCACCTCCTTCTCCTCCTCTTCCTCTCCCTCCTCTTCAATTTTCTTCTTTCTTCTCTTTCTCCTTTCTTCACTCTGTCTCCCGTATGATTGTAGTTATTATTCATTTCACTTTGTTGCTTTGTTCATTTCCCTTCTCTCTCATCACCTCCTCCTCCTCTTCCATTTTCTCCTCCTCCTCCACTCATCCGGGCCCATTCCGAGTATAAATGACAAGTGTTATTGTACTGGAGAGGTCCCTCTCAAGAGAATTTCAAATACTTCATATTTTCACAAAAACTAAAAACCAGAGGAGGATTACCGGTCAGTAAACAAAAGAAAAAAGTCCACAGAATTTACATGGAGCTTTTCGCAAAATGACTGATGGAAAAATGGATTATGGATAAATGAAAACATCGCTTTTTTATTACGATAGGTAAAAAAAATCCTCGGAATATCAATATTGGATTCTACAAGATGCCTGGAAAAGTTCCTGGAATTGTCTTGATTTTATTATTATTATTTTTCTACAAGATGAATGGAAAAATTGTCGGAATTTTCATGTAATGTTTACATAGTATCTCTGCAAACATTCCCAGAAGAAGAATTGCCAGAACTAATGGAAAACAAACTGGTACAACTAAACAAAATATTACAACCAAACAAAATGATACAAAAGTAAACAAAGTGAAAGAATGATTAGAAGAAATAAATAAAGAAGAGGTTCAACCAAACAAGATCAAGTGGGTCTGGATTGTGGGAGAAAGTATACAAGATATATCTAGATTTGCAAAATTATGGAACATTGGCGATTTAAATGAATTCAAATATTCAGATGCATTGCCAAACCTAATGGAAAAAAATAATAAGATAATAACTGAAACGGGTAATGACAGAATTTAATTTGATATTTAATATGAAGAAGAAGCCAAGAGATGTGGGAGGGAAAGCATCTTTAATTGAAATGGAAATTGGGTACTTATACATACGAGTAAAACATCTTTAATTTTTATGTTATTATCCATTATTATTATTATTTTTTAAATAATGTGGGATTGAAATTACAATTTAGGTACATTATTTATAATTAGGTACTTACTTGCCTTTTTATTTTATTCATCTTTTTTATTTATACACTACCTTGATGATTATTATGTATGGTTTTACAGATACCATACCAACTTTATCAATATTATGTAGAATGTAGTAGGTAAACATTTAATTTATTTATTTTATTGTGATGGCGCCCATAGTAACAGTTGTCTAAATACAGAAAAAAAGAAAAAAAAATCAGTGTGTGTATATTTGTGCAGATAACACCATTCTCTCTCTCTCTCTCTCTCTCCCTCTCCTCCTCACAATAAGAAACGTGTATTGATAGTAAAAGAAAGGCTAATTAATATAGCACAAAGCCTCACAACTTATACGTCGTATTATAATGAACTTGCTTGGTACTTAGGTATATCAAAACTGTTTACTTGAAAGGAAAAAAGAAAAAGGTGTTTCGCAAGTAGATACCTACGTATGTTTGTGTCTTTGAAAAATATCTGTGTTAAAACTCAAGTTATGAATTTATGAGCGATGATGTTTTATGCATTCTGATTTCATTATTTTCATTGTTATTATTAAGTAGGTACATCATTATATATTTTTGTTCTTTTTCTTATGATTGATTCCGTGACTGGCTGTTGCGGGGCCCACTCAGCCTCGTGAGGAAAATGAGTAGCTATGACATAGAAATGCAAATGATTGATCCCGTGACTGGCTGTTGCGGGGCCCACTCAGCCTCGTGAGGAAAATGAGTAGCTATGACATATAAATGCGTCATGCAAATGGTTGATACCGTGACTGGCTGTTGCGGGGCCCACTCAGCCTCGTGAGGAAAATGAGTAGCTATGACATATAAATGCGCATAGTGACCCGGTGGCCAGAATGGTAGGTAAACATTGAATTTTAGGATTATTGAGATATTGGGAAAATCCTACAATGCTGCAGTGAGCACCAAAGTTGTGACTTAATAACACAAAGAAACTGCATTTATTTATTTTTATATACCAGAAGGAAAAATTCGTTGATGTCGAAATATGTATGTAAGTATGTACTATGTACCTATGTATTTTATTCTTTGACATATTTTGCAGCCGCAATTTCATGTTCATTTTTACCTCCGCTACAAATCTAGTGGTTCAGTAAACGGTAGAGATCACTCAGAAACAGGGCCCTTACAGGGCCCCCAAAGTTTCCACATCTAAGGTCCGGTCCCAGATCAGAGTCCAACTTGAGAATCCAAGAGAGAGAGAGAGAGAGAGAGAGAGAGAGAGAGAGAGAGAAGGCTATGAAAGTGATACTTATCTGTTGAAAGTAATATTTAATACTTATCTGGTTGAAACTCATGATAAATTACATGTTATCTATCTGGTAGCTATAAAATGCAATGACAAATGTCCAACAGATTATGGGTGCAAATATTTTTTATTTATGATTGAACAGTGGCGAACAAATAACTTGAGAGAGGCACTGGATTTAGATTTATTGCAGGTGGCCCTATTACCAAGTACTCCTATAAATCAGAACTCACTTCATTCAACATTCAATTATGTACCTACATATAAGTACCTAATCTATAGTACCAATTTAAGCATGTAGGTAAGAGAGAGAAAGAGAGAGAGAGAGAGAGAGAGAGAATAAATTCATCAAAATCTCCCACCCTCAGTCATCCACTTAAGAATAAAGGTAGAAAAATCCCAACTACTTTTCTTTTCTTATCTTACAGTTTAGATATTAGGGGAGGAAGGGGGAAGGAGAGAGGGAGGGAGAGTGAGGAGAGAGAGGGAGGAGGGAGAGATTATTGGAAAACCTCCGTAAAACAATTTATTGCTTCTACTGATCGGTTTAGTGAGGAGAGAGAGGGAGGAGGGAGAGATTATTGGAAAACCTCCGTAAAACAATTTATTGCTTCTACTGATCGGTTTTCCTCCCCCTACTTTTTCTCTCCCTCGAGGAAGACGTTATTCAACCTGAGGAGACACCCAAGAAGGTGAAAACAGTGACTTTTACACTTCCACCAGTTCAACTGATACCTACACGACCTCCTCCTACTAATAATTCAACTTCTTCAATTCCAGTACAACCTCCTCCGACTTCTTTTAATTAAAAAATAGACAACATTATCAGCATATACCTGCATACAGGGTGGTGTCAATCTTTTCAATACAAAATGGGTGTAGAATTTTCTTCTTCTTCTTCTTCTTCTTCTTCTTTTTCTAAAAGGGTTTAACGTCCCTGTATCTATAAATGTTGTGTATCCACCCAGTATTTACAATCACCAGTCCACTCTGTATTCTGGTTGCTAAGGCAACATCTCAATAGATAGTTTCCCTGCCTTCCTCTCTTCCCTGAGCAGAGAGAGGCACTGGATTTAGATTTATTGCAGGTGGCCCTATTACCAAGTACTCCTATAAATCAGAACTCACTTCATTCAACATTCAATAATGTACCTACATACCTAATTATAAGTACCTAATCTATAGTACCAATATAAGCATGACTTCTTGTTTTTCTATGTCTCCCCACCTTCTCTCTCTCTCTCTCTCTCTCTCTCTCTCTCTCTCTCTCTCTTTCTCTGTAAATCTTCTTTTTGGAATCTTTCTTCTCCTTATTTGATCTTGGAGTTGTTCGGTATTTTTTGCGTCTGTTTTCTGAGATAAAAGGAAGGGGGTTACAAAGAAATTAAACCCACAAAACAACCCTAAAGAAAGATAAGTAAGGAGGAGGAGAGGGGAGAATAGGAGAGAAAAAGATGGGACAAGGGGAGAGTTGAGAGGAATGGGAGAGAGGGAGAAGGAGAGGAAGAGGGATGAGAGAGATCAAATCTTTTGGAGAAGGGGAAGGAGGAGTCAAGGAAGAGAAAGAAAAAGGAACAAGACAAAGAGAAGAGGCAAGGAAGAATGGAAAGTAGGTATAAGGAAAGAAGTATAAAAGAAGGAGGAGGAGGAGGAGGAGGAGACAAAGAAAAATGATACGCACATATGGGGAGAAAAGTTTTCAAGAAAATATGATAAGATACCTTGTACCTTCCTACCTATATCAGAAGAAAAAGAGGAGAGAGAGAGAGAGGGAAAATGTGTGAAAACAAGACAACATAATGTTGCGTATAACTGAAAAAAAAAAAGAAGAAGCAGAAGGAAAAAAAGAAAAAAACTAAGAGGGAGGAAGAGAAAGAAAGAGAGAGAGAGAGAAGGAGAGAGAGAGAGAGGGAGAGAGAAAGAGAGAGAGAGAGAATTAAAAGGAAATGTGGTTAAAGTTGAGGGTTTCAAACAAGATCGTATTAACGAATAGGAAGAGAGAGAGGGAGAGGGGATGAGAAAAGGAGAAAAAATCGAATGGAGAGAGAAAGAGAGAGACAGACAGACAAGTGTGTGAAAATAAGACATGATATTGCGTATAAACTGATGGAAAAAGGGATAGAAAAAAAAAGAGGATAGAGGAATAAACCACAGGAGAAAGGGAGGGGGACAGAGGAGAAAAAAGAAGGAAACCAGGAAAGAGAGAAAAAAAAAGAAAGAAAGGTAGGAAAAGGAGGGAGAATTAAACCGAAGTGTGGTTGAAGTTGTGGGTTTTTCATACAAGGATAGCAAAGAATAGATAGAGATAGATGAAGAGATGGAAAGAGAGAAAAAAGCAAAAGATGAAGATACAGATGGAGAGAGAGAGATTTGATAAAAAAAGAGAAGAGGAGAACGATGATATAAAATAGGAGAAAAATAGAATGGGGGAACAAGAAGAAGAAGAAGAAGAAGAAGAAGAAGAAGGAGGAGAAGAAGAAGAAGAAGAATGACAAGTTTGTTAAAATAAGACATGATGTTGTGTGTAAATGATGGCAAAAAAGGGAAGAAAAAATAGGACAAGAAAGAAGAAGAAGAAAGAGAAAACGAAGGAGAACAAGATGATCAAAGAATTTTACAGAATTGTGGTTAAAATTTTGGGTCATGAACAAAATGAGGTTGGCTAATAATAAGTAAGTAAGTAAGTAAGAACAACTATCAAGTACCTACCATCAACGAAAATATAGGACATGAAATTTGAAATCAAAATATCTGGTTCTTTTTGTTAAAGCCTTTTACAAGAGAAAAACAATCAGAATTCACTTCAGAAGCAAAGGAGTTTAACCTTTGCTTGCTGAGCCAGAAGGATTAACTGTGGCTGTGGGGGAAAAAGGATTTCTGTAAAAAACAGACAGAAAAAAAAATAATAATAATAATAATAAAAATAAACATAAATAAGAATAGTTGAAATATCAAATGTCATTTTTCAACTTTATTATTATTGTTATTTAATATCTTACTGGATTCTAGAACATCTTTTGTGATGATATTAATGGCAAAGCAAAAGATTTAGTATCTTTTTAATAGAATCTTTAAATTTTAAATATTTTGCTACAACCTCGGACAAAAAGGGTTAATTTCTCAGATTAAAAAAAAAAGAGTTCTTGAAAAATCTTTTGTTTGAAAATTTTCTTCTTTTTCTCCGAAAGATTATAATCACTGGAATATTTTATAATTAGAAAAAAAAAAAACATCTTTATTACCTACGTTATCCGAATATCTTTACAAGTTGCTCCATTCAGTTTTTCGTTCTACTCGATGTAGCTTAACCTATATGACCGCCGGATCTAGAATTCTTAAAAGTCTTGCTTGAGGTTGTTGTGAAATTACCTAATTGATGTTCTGTGAATTGTTAGAACTTAATAAGTAATTCGTCTTAGAAATTCCATTTTTTTTTTTTTTTTTTTTTTTTTTAAGGAAGAAGAAGAAGAGGAGGAGGAGATATCAACATAGGTAGGTAGGTAGGTACCTATACCTACATAAGATACCTTCCTATATCAGACCATGTAATTCTTTTTGGAACTGAAAACATGCTGCATAAGAAAATCATAATGATACAAGAAATTCAGTATCTCTCTCTCTCTCTCTCTTTCCTTCCCTCACTTTATCTCTTCCCATTCAAATACAGTGTGTATTAGGTATTCAGTTAGAAAGAGAAGCTTGATACAATACATTATTAGAACGTACGGGGAATTTTATAGACACCCTATATTATGATAAAAGTTAAGTAAAAAGCATGGTAACATGTTGTTAAGTTTCACCTCTCTCTCTCTCTCCCCTCTCTTTCTAACACACACTCATCCGGTGTGTCTGTGAGAGAGAGAGAGAGAGAGAGAGAGAGAGAGAGAGAGAGAGAGAAA
>NW_007382721.1:20094-26644 GCF_000475195.1 Diaphorina citri | reverse complement strand
CTCGTGGATTTGAACTTCGGGAATCGATTCTTCCAAACTGTGGGATCAGAGCTTTGTTAATGTTATGTCGGATTAACAGAGGATAAAGAGAATGGTTATAGGTATTTTAAACCATTCAATGAACTGCTAGAATCAGACCTTTTTAGGATGAGTGTTTTACATTACATTTCACCCATTTGTGTCACATTGTATGCAATCTATGACCCTGCTACATAACATTACCATTATCTTCAATGCATTGGAATACATGGTCTGACATGAATTGGAATACAATCATGGCCCTCTAATCTCTAATGAACCCGAGTTCCGTAGAGTGTGAGGTCAGTACCGTACTGCTGGGTCACTAGAAGTGTACCTACCTATATTGTGTGTCACATTGTATGCAATCTATGATCCTTCTACATAACATTACCATTATCTTCAATGTATTGGAATACATGGTCTGCCATGAATTGCAATACAATCATGACCCTCTAATCTCTAATGAACCCGAGTTCCGTAGATTGTGAGGTCAGTACCGTACTGCTGGGTCACTAGAAGTGTACCTACCTATATTGTATGAAGAATAGACTGGAAGGATTTGATGATGGAGATTTAAGTATAACAATATCCAATGTGTAATGTGAGGAACTTGATATATCTAGCGGAACATAAAGAAACATTATGGACACAAACTGAGAACATAATTATCAGTAGATTAGGATGTGGAGTGCGGAGTGCATTAGAATTATCATTAGAGATACATACGTGGAGTGCTATTATGTGAAGTGCATCTATGTAGGAGGTGAGTGCAATCCATCTAAAAGGAAGTGATTGGTTTGATTTTGATTTTAAAAAATGGTTTTCCAAGGATATTTTAAACCATTCAATGAACTGGTAAAATCAGACCTTTTTTAGGATGAGTGTTTTACATTCCATTTCACCCATTTGTGTCACATTGTATGCAATCTATGATCCTTCTACATAACATTACCATTATCTTCAATGTATTGGAATACATGGTCTGCCATGAATTGGAATACAATCATGGCCCTCTAATCTCTAATGAACCCGAGTTCCGTAGATTGTGAGGTCAGTACCGTACTGCTGGTTAGGGTCACTAGAAGTGTACCTACCTATATTGTATGAAGAATAGACTGGAAGGATTTGTTGATGGAGATTTAAGTATAACAATATCCAATGTGTAATGTGAGGAACTTGATATGTCTAGCCGTCTAGCGGAACATAAAGAAACATTATGGACAAAAACTGAGAACATAATTATCAGTAGATTAGGATGTGGAGTGCGGAGTGCATTAGAATCATCATTAGAGATACATATGTGGAGTGCTATTATGTGAAGTGCATCTATGTAGGAGGTGAGTGCAATCCATTTAAAAGGAAGTGATTGGTTTGATTTTGATTTTAAAAAATGGTTTTCCTCTGACGATTTTATTTTATGTCAATGCAGGGACTCGAACTGCAGACCTCTCGTTTATGAATCCAATGCCTTGGGATCCGTACTACTCATCACTCATGTTTATACAATTATTATAATCCATCTGATTGTAGGAGACAAGTAATTGTTGATCAGCTATCTAATTCCTATGAGAGTGATTGATTATTTATTTCATGTTTGTGACTTTTTGTTTGTCCCATTATTTTAACAGCAAACGTTCAATTTTTGTATAATTGTACACCACATTATCGCACTCTATCTAGAGCTCTTGAGAATTATGAAATAAATATGACTGTCATTTTTTTTTCTTGTTCAGATGGATCTCAATCAAGTATTTAAAATTGTTTAAATACTCGTAATTCTCGTCTCGATGCTGTTGGACGCCTTTATAGAACTGTTGAAGAATTTCCAGGAAATGCCTCTGACTTGCTGATGGCTATTGAAGAATGTATGCACATATTCCAGCGAGTAATTATCATATATTCTTAGCATATACCTACAATGGCTGCAGGCATTGTAGCTCCTCGGATAAATTTCACACGAGCAATAATACACGAGATCAATTTGATGGTAGAAACTGCCATGGGCCATGGGCTATACCAGTAGGATAATGTGGCTATTGAAGAATGTATGCACATATTCCAGCGAGTAATTATCATATATTCTTAGCATATCAGTAAGTAATGTGCCTGCAGCCATTGTAGCTCTTCGGATAAATTTCACACGAGCAATAATACACGAGATCAATTTGATGGTAGAAACTGCCATGGGCCATGGGCTATACCAGTAGGACAATATTGTGAATGTACCCCGCCCCATGTTTTTTGTTGTTTAAGAGTGAGGCACCTACCTAATGTAACTTGTAGCTAACGTAATGATAATTTATTAACGTAAAGTAGGTATGTACATATTTAATGCAATTATTAATTTAAATATTTGTTGGAAACATAAGTAGATGTCGATGCAGGGACTCGAACTGCAGACCTCTCGTTTATGAATCCAATGCCTTGGGATCTGTACTACTCATTACTCATGTTCATACAAACATAATTCATCTGATTGTAGGAGACAAGAGTAATGGTTGATCACAGCTATCTAATTCCTATGAGAGTGATTGATTATTTATTTCATGTTTGTGACTTTTTGTTTGTCCCATTATTTTAACAGCAAGCGTTCAATTTTTGTATAATTGTACACCACATTATCGCACTCTATCTAGAGCTCTTGAGAATTATGAAATAAATATGACTGTCATTTTTTTTTCTTGTTAAGATGGATCTCAATCAAGTATTTAAAATTGTTTAAATACTCGTAATTCTCGTCTCGATGCTGTTGGACGCCTTTATAGAATTGTTGAAGAATTTCCAGGAAATGCCTCTGACTTGCTGGTGGCTATTGAAGAATGTATGCACATATTCCAGCGAGTAATTATCATATATTCTTAGCATATACCTACAATGGCTGCAGGCATTGTAGCTCCTCGGATAAATTTCACACGAGCAATAATACACGAGATCAATTTGATGGTAGAAACTGCCATGGGCCATGGGCTATACCAGTAGGATAATATTGTGAATGTACCCCGCCCCATGTTTTTTGTTGTTTAAGAGTGAGGCACCTACCTAATGTAACTTTTACCTAACGTAATGATAATTTATTAACGTAAAGTAGGTATGTACATATTTAATGCAATTATTAATTTAAATATTTGTTGGAAACATAAGTAAGTAGGGCTCCAAAATTCTGAATTAGTGGCTGAATGAGATATAAGAGTACTTTACTTTTTTGTAATCAACTTGAAATATACAGAGTGTTTCAAAAACGAAAAAGTAGTTATTTGGTTTTATTTTGCCATTCATCACAAACATTAGGTATTTCGCCAGAAGTTCCAATATGGATAATTCTCTCTTGGCCAACCACTGAAAATTTCTTACTAATTTTTAATTCAGCGAACCCCTTGTTAAAGAACTTTTGTCGGAGTGACCCACCCTTTCTGAGACTTCTCGTTGAAAATTTTGACTTTTAAGGGATTTTTTTCCCGACGAGTAGGTACCTAGCAATCATTCAGACAGTTTTTCATTCACTAGAACATATCCTTTTCTGTAATATATCCACTCATTCCTGTGTTTTCACTTTTAGGGCTTTTTTCCTTGCCTTGATTAGATTTTTCAACTCATTATTCCACCAGGGGGTGTATTTTCTGTTATATTTCATTTCAAGAACGGGTATAGAAGCATGGGCAGCATCTAGAATATTTTTATTGATTAAGGATAAAATTTGGTCAATATTGGTGCCTAGAGGGCAAATAGGTTGTTCTGATTCCTGGTGGAATGAAATCAGGGACTGATAGATATCCCATTTAGCTTTCTAAATCCCCCTGTATGCAATGTAACTCATAGAAGTGTAAGTTAATAGGCATCTAAGTGCTACCTCAAGTCTGAAATTACACTTTACACTATCCGCACACCACATGACCAACTTGAGGAAAAAAAAATCGTTTATCCCAAATGTGTAAAAATTCTGGTAATGTGAGCAACGAGCTCCAAATTAAATATTCCCTCTGTATGCAATGTAACTCATAGAAGTGTAAGGTAATAGGTACCTAAGTGCTACCTCAAGTCTGAAATTACACTTTACACTATCCGCACACACATGACCAACTTGAGGAAAAAAAATCGTTTATCCCAAATGTGTAAAAATTCTGGTAATGTGAGCAACGAGCTCCAAATTAAATATTTAATAGATTCTTTCGGAAGTAAAATCATTTAACCATTTTTGGTTTTTATGGAGTAATTGCAATCTCTTCAGAAGAGAAGAGTGTTTATTTCAATTAGGTACTTTGAAATACTTTTTCTGAACTCTTTCCTGGCTATATTCAAGTTTAGCTTTAAATGGTTCTACTATAATTTGTTCCAAGTCCATGTTTAATAAATTCATTATTTAAGTGTATATTAGTAGGCTCAAAAATTTTATTATTAGGTATCTACATAATTATCATTTTTATTTATTAAGATTTTTGACGGATGGAACTGTAACAACAGAGGTCTTATCATCCGAAAATCGAAGAGAGAACGAGGACGCAATAAAAAGAATTCTGGACTCTCCAGGTACTTATTGAAAACAACTTCAATGAAGCATTTTACAGACATTGCAGTATAGCTGTGAGATATTGTAACTATGCAGATGTCACAGGCACAGCTACTCTCCAGGTACTTATTGGTCTTATTGAAAACAACTTCAATGAAGCATTTTACAGACATTGCAGTATAGCTGTGAGATATTGTAACTATGCAGATGTCACAGGCACAGAATACCCAAGTGGCTAGTCTGAGTACATCATTGTGGTAATTGGTAATTTGGTTGCTAATTTGTATCGAGTAGCGTCTTGCAATAATAGGTTACGCAGTCACTCTAAGGCTGAGTTGACTGCTAGGCTGGAAGAGGCGTTGAGAGCGGCGGGTTTGGATCCGGATGAGGTAACATTTGATGAGCTGTCGGACGGAGGTAAGAGTAGTGAGGAAGGCGGGGAAAAATCATTCTATGATAAAATGGCAGCTCTTTCCTGGCTATATTCAAGTTTAGCTTTAAATGGTTCTACTAATTTCTTCCAAGTCCATGTTTAATAAATTCATTATTTAAGTGTGTTTTAGTAGGCTCAAAAATTTTATTATTAGGTATCTTGTATCTACATATTATTTTTATTTCTTAAGATTTTTGACGGATGGAACTGTAACAATAGAGGTCTTATCGTCCGAAAATCGAAGAGAGAACGAGGACGCAACCTAGCACTTGTTCTAGCTTCCAAGCTAACTATTTTCGTCCCAATAAAAAGAATTCTGGACTCTCCAGGTACTTATTGAAAACAACTTCAATGAAGCATTTTACAGACAGCTGTGAGATATTGTAACTATGCAGAATTGCAGATGTCACAGGCACAGAATACCCAAGTGCCTAGTCTGAGTACATCATTGTGGTAATTGGTAATTTGGTTGCTAATTTGTATCGAGTAGCGTCTTGCAATAATAGGTTACGCAGTCACGCCTATGATTAGGCTATTACCAGGTGCCTAAGCTAAATCCCGGGGTTACAATCTTATGTTACTCCAGAGAATGCTTGGAGAACGTTCGGGCATAGTCTCCGAGCCTGCTTAGAGGTTAACAAACACTTAACACGACATTGTAGATCCGGGTGTAAGTAGGTATATCACACGTTGAAATCTCAGTTCACAGCTACTAGCTACCATGGACCTCACGTCTTTTACTATCCTTAGCATTTACTGTTAATATTAGTCTAAAAGTTCTATCTTCAGCATTGGTGTAAGTATATCACACGTTGAAACCTCAGGTAACAGCTACTAGCTACCATGGACCTTACGTCTTTTACTATCCTTAGCATTTACTGTTAATATTAGTCTAAAAGTTCTATCTTCAGCATCAAAATGGCAGCTATGATTTCTTCTTTGGAAGAGGACATAAAAGCGCTCAACAAGCAAACTGTCCAATCTGTTAATAAGCAACTAGAAATAGTCCAGAGAATGCTTGGAGAACGTTCGGGCATAGTCTCCGAGCCTGCTTAGAGGTTAACAAACATCACTTAACAAGACATTGTAGATCCGGGTGTAAGTATATCACACGTTGAAACCTCAGTTCACAGCTACTATATACTATAGCTACCATGGACCTTACGTCTTTTACTATCCTTAGCATTTACTGTTAATATTAGTCTAAAAGTTCTGTCTTCAGCATTTACTGTTCATATACCTAGGTCTAAAAGCTTAAAAATACGGACAGAAGCTTGTTATTTATTACATTGTAGTTTGTAGTTCATATTTTTTGTTTCTTATTTTTCATTCTATTTTGTAGTTTTTTTTTTTTTTATTGAACATTATTTACAGAGGGAAACTATAACAATCAGAGTCCTTGTCCCTCTAATATGGGTTGTGTGTTGTTAGGTAAGTACCTACAACACATTGGTGAAAACTGTGACTTCTAAATTAATAAGTAGGTAGGGCATGAGAAAGGGAACCATCTAATAACTATGATTGATAATGGAAGTTATTGGGGTAGGTATATAGGAATTATAGCAAAAAAAAAAAAAAAAAAAAAAAAAAAC
>NW_007382721.1:12702-17725 GCF_000475195.1 Diaphorina citri | reverse complement strand
GTACAAGGTTATGAACTGGGTGAAGGATTTATTATTGATGCATTAACAGTTTACATTTAGTATGTTTAGTAGGGATTCCTTTTATCTCTTGCCCTAATTTGTTCCTAGCAGTAACTCGACATTATAAAAGTCATATCGATGGACACTGGATAGTCTAATGGATGTAGGCAGTCAGTTTGTAACATTACATGCACCTACTAAAACCATAGAAATAGAGACCCGCACTACACCTACTATATTTTGTTGGTGAAGTCAATAGGAACTTTTTGAATGTCTGTACCTGTTCTTAATTGCCAGATCTAAAAAGTCGGCGATTTTGGACACCATATTAGAAGTCATCTGCACCTTTCTTTATGGAGCGGGAGGATTTGACTAGAAATTTCCCGCATGTACACTTGAAGCTTCTATCGTATTTTACCGAACCTCACACCGATCTATCTTCTAAATGGAAACTTGTTGTACATTTTATGTGTTTTGCTTTCCAGTTTTTCGCGAGTTGTAGGATTTTTATAACAGGGTGGGACATACCCCAGACTTATCTTTCAATAATGAATCTTTAGATAGTTCGGATACAAGCGGGATAATAACTGATACCCAGGTAGGACATACTAAGACGCTCACTATTTAATGATGTCTTTGATCTTGGACACGTTTTGCGACGGAACTCTACATAGTACCCGCGAAAAGCAAGGAGGGGACACAGTTCAAATGTTCGTCTTTCACCTGTTTACGGAGACTTTATATCTTCTTTTTGTTGAATATATATTTGATACGTAGTTTCAACTTTACGTTGGAAAACTTGGGCACATGTAAGATAGCACAAGTTATGTCTGGCTTTGGTTCAAATGTTGAAACTGCTATTTTTTGGCTTTGGTGACTCACCGAGCTAATTCTTTATAAGTAAGTCAGTTGTAGCTATCAGAGGTGGGACATACATATTTTTGTGTTCTAGGTGGGACCTGAAACTTATAAGGGCTCCAACTCATGGAAAAGTTACTATTCTTTTAATTGTAAAGTAGCCGCCTTACATGTGTCTTTAAGGAGTTTATGGACTTACTTGCATTACTAAAGCGGGAACGAAGTGACTGCCTAGGTTTACATGACTAAGATGGAAGGACACGTAAACAAATGCTTTTGTTTGGGACGTTCTATTTTGAGTTAAGGTAAACAAGTCAGAAGTGACGGCTTTACAAACGATAAGTTAAAGACGGACCTTGTATAGTCATTCTGGGAGGAGCAGGCATTTCTATTTAAATAACACAAAACCTAAGGTCTCTCACGCAATGTTAACGGAACAGTTTTTGGCAAGTAGGCTGTTTGGATGGTCATACATAACTTATAGGCTTCAGAGGGACGACCTAGACTTTCAAAACGGTACCGTAACTCTATAATAAATGTACCCTTATGGATCTAGTAGTACCATAGTAGACCATTTACAAGACCAGCCTGTGACGCGCGATTACTTCGAGTATGGTGGCTCGACTCTGCACTTAAATGCTCTTCAATCGGCGACTGCTATAGCTTCAGATGGAAGTTTGCACCGGGGAACTCGACTTACCTTCTTACTTACCCGTTCATGCGCTATGTGATCGTTCAATTCTATGTAATTTCTATTGCACTTTGCACAAGTAAACAGGTTGGCAGCGCTGTGTTGTCTTCTCTTCTTCAGTCACATAACGCAGTGGACAAGGACCCGTCCCAACATTCATAGACCTCTGTCAGGAACCGGTACTAGTACAACTACCTCCTCTTTCTAATGGGTGCCAACATGCACATAGACAATTACCTAGGAATTGACACAAGTAATATGCCTCATCAGAACAAGTACACAGGTAAGCTCAGTTCGTCCGTAGCTTTCTTCCAACCGAACTCTAGCATTCGGATTGAAGACACATGTAAGTACAGTACTACTATACCGGAGGTTCGCAGTCACAGCTAGTCTCGTAATGGTTTCTATAGTAGTACTATCATAGCGAACATTGTATACATAAAGTTAAGGTACTTTTGAAGTGCTTGACGAGGAAACTCCTCTGACGACAGAAAATTTATATAGCCAAAAGCCTTCAACGTGTTTCGTAACATGGCATCCAGAACCTTAGGCTATTGTGATATTTAAATAGATATCCTGCTCCATCCGAGTGGTACCTACAGGTTGAGTCTTTTACTGTATCCCTTGGTAGACAGCGTAAATCCATTGAATCTCGCAGTCGATATACCAATCTCAAGCTAAAATCGTTAACACGCTGGTCGCTCCTAAACAAAAGGCATTTGTCTACCTATCCCTCTCTTAATCATCACAAGATCAACCAGGCAGATCACTTTAGTTCCCCGTAACTTTAGTCTATATTCCTAAATTCCTTAGATAAGACCACATATACGGTCACTTCACAATTAACTAGAGAGAGTTCAAGGCTGCGACTGAGTGGAGCTACCTTATAATAGCGATAAGTCAAAGAACAGAAAACATGTATAGTCACACCTGTGATAGCTGACAACAAGACTTACTATCTTAAGATAACGCAATTAAGCTCGTGAGTCACCAAAGCCAAAAAGAGCAGTTTCGGACATTGTAGCTCAAAAGCCAGAGATAACTTGTGCTATCTTAACACAGTCGCAAGTTTCGTCAACGTATAGTTGAAACTACCGAGAAAAATATTATTCAACAAAAGAAGAATATAAAGTCTCGTAAACTGGTGAAAGACAAAATGTTAGAACTGTGTACTCCTATACTATTCCGGTACATAGGTAGAGTCCCGGTGCAAATTTACATGAGGATTCAAGATCAACGAAATCATTTAATATAGTGAGCAGTCTTAGTATGTCTACAAGGGGCAATCAGCAAAAACTATTAATCCAACTAGGTATGAACTATCTATGATTTCCATTATGGCAAGATAAGTCATGTAGTTATGTCCACCCTGTTGATAAAAATCCTATAACTCGCGAAAACGAAAGCAAAAAACACATGGAATGTACAACAAGTGTGACATACACAGATCTCTGTGAGGTTCGGAAAATACAAGACGCTTCAAGTCAACATGGCAGATAATATCTTCCCGCTCATATCGAACAGGTGTCAGTATGACTCTAATACGTAATACAAACAATAGCGACTTTTGGAGATCCTCGAAACTAATGTATCAGTCTCTCTCTCTCATCACTTCTTCTCTCTCCTTCTCACCCACTCATCTAAGTACTGTCTCCGCTCGCGGCGTCTTTCTCCTATTTGCTATGCTACATTCTATACCTTATCAAGGGGAATGCAATGTACATAACTGACTGCCTACATCCTTCTCAGAACAATAAACCACGTAATGTCCATCGGACTTATACAGAACTGTTTATAAATGTAGGTTAGTGATAGGAACAATTGATTAGTCGGACATCAAGGAGTTAAAAGGAATCCCTACTAAACATACTAAATGTACAACTGCATAATGCATCAACCATAATAAATCCTTCTACCCAGTTAATAACCTTGTACCCCGGTGGTTATAGGTAAGACCTCTCGAAAAGTTCATAGAAAAGCCGGGGGGCCACCAATATCCCATTCTGAGAGCTTTTCAAGTACTTTTCGGCCCCAAACCCGATTGTACGCCGTTTCGATGTCGAGCAGAACAGCAGCCGTCACTTGTTTATTATTGATTGAATGACAGATTTCATCTTCCAATACGAGTAAATTATCTACGGTAGATCTCTGTCTTCTTGAACCACTTTGGAACTTGTTTATAAGTTGATATTTGTCCAAATGCCAAGTTAATCTTCTGTTTATCATTTTCTCTAATATTTTACACGAACAACTCATCAGGGCAATTGGTCTGTATGAAGTGGTTTCTAGAGCATTTTTATTTGGTTTCAGTACAGGTACAATGTATGAAGCTTTCCATGAGTCTGGGAAAACCCCATTTGTCCAAATAACATTGTAAACTTTCAATACATAGGTAAGTGCTTCTTCCGGTAGGTTCATAAGCATTGGGTAGCAGATATTGTCTGGTCCACAGGCGAAGGATTTACACCCCTTGAGGGCGAGTGTCAGCTCATCCAATGAAAACGGCAGGTTGAGCTCGCGACTATTGGAATTCAGTCCAGGACGTACGGGTTGTTTTTCTTTAATGCTCTTGTAGTGGCGGAAAGCAGGATTGTATTTTTCGTTCGAAGAAACAGAGCAAAAGTGTTCCACCAGCAAGTTGGATATTTCTAATTGATCTTTGATTATCTCGTCGTCTTTGTTTTTAATTGCAGGAATGGTGCGGCATAATTGTTTTCCTCTAAAACGTTTCATATGGTCCCACATAGTTTTACTGTCCAAGTTATACTTGATAGTGTCCATTAAACCAATCCAGCTTTTTTTCTTGTTCTCTTTGATTTTTAATCGGACTTGCGATCTTAAAACTTTATACTGAACAAAATTCTCATGTATCGGGTTTCTCTTGTATGTTTTTAGGGCTTTTTTCCTTGCCTTGATAAGATTTTTCAACTCATTATTCCACCAGGGGGTGTATTTTCTGTTCGATTTCATTTCAAGAACGGGTATAGAAGCGTGGGCAGCATCTAGAATATTTTTATTGATTAAGGATAAAATTTGATCAATATTGGTGCCTAGAGGGCAAATAGGTTGTTCTGAATCCTGGTGGAATGAAATCAGGGACTGATAGATATCCCATTTAGCTTTCTTGAATAACCATTTCGGGTCAGATTTTGGATATTCATCAAAATTTACGTCAAGTAGGAATTTGATGTGAATTGGAAAGTGATCGGACGAGTAAGTGTCATCCAGAGGAGACCAGGTAACTTCAGTAGCGAGAGCAGGTGATACAAATGTAAGGTCAATGGCCGATAAGGTACCATAGGTGTTATTTACATGAGTAGGTACATCTCTGTTTAACAAATGAACGTCATTCAGACGGAAGAACTTTTCTATTTCTTTGCCTTGCGTATCTAAAATAGGAGGGTCGCGAGGGTTTTCGGCAAGTAGAACCGCGCTGAAAATTGCCCGGTATCTGGAAACACCCCTTCAATGTTT
>NW_007382721.1:0-10921 GCF_000475195.1 Diaphorina citri | reverse complement strand
ACTTTGTACATTTTTTTTTTTTTTTTTTTTTTCCATCCTAAAAGTCGTCGAATTGACCCAATCCTTATCCAGAATCAAATACTATAGATCACAAATCCAGATTCAAAATCCAAATCCTAAATCCAAAACCAACACACAAATCCAATCCCAGTCAGTCAAGTCAAGCCAATCCAGTCCAGTCAGTCCTAGTCAATCCATGCAGTCCAGAAGATCTCAATGCCATCAATTCCAATCCGAATCCAAACAATCCAGCACAAAGCAAATTAATCAAAGCTACGTGTTCGACAGTATTTTCAGCCAGTTTCCTCCACATGCTCATTCAAGGATATTAATTCAAAGGTACCAATAGATTAATGTAATCCAGATAAATCGGAATGTCCCGCTTTCCACACGTTTTACGCTATCTCGTCTTTCATAGAATTTTAACATACAGAATTGTAACATAAAATAAAAATAAAAGAATGTCGCGACCTACGTGTTACTGCCGCTGGCTGTACGTCTTCAGTGTCGCTCTTGCTAATCGATCTATTGTGAACGAGCAAAATATCCAGCATAACCATCGTTCTCACCAAAATCGCACATCCACACTCGCTCATAGCCTTCTGAACCTGGGTCCACGGGTGCCTGCTGCTTCTCCAGGCCCTGTTGACCTCCACCTTCAGCGAGTGCTAAGGTGTATTAACACCAAAGGGAGCCCCCCACTCACCGCCTCATGATGAGAAGAAAGCGGGGAGCCCCCACCGTGAAATAGTGTCTTCTAAAACGTGGGACGCAACCGACACCCGTTAACTACTTGAGGAGGTCCGTATTAGTATATTACATGAATATGAACACATTTCCCGGAAAGTGGGATCTCAGTCCCTTGTATATAGTCGTTCTGCTACCTTCTTCCCCGCGCGTGGGACTTCAATTACAATTCAGTTTAAGGCCCCACTTTCCGAGTTTACTTTTCAAGTTTTTTTTTACAAATCCAAATCCAATCCAATCCAATCCAATCCAATCCATCCAATCCATCCAATCCAATCCAATCCAATCCAATCCAATCCAATCCAATCCAAATCCAATCCAATCATCCAATCAATCCAAATCCAATCCAATCCAAAATCACATTCCAATCCAATCCCAATCCAATCAATTCAATCCAATCCAATATCCAATCCAATCCAATCCAAATCCAATTCCAAATCCAATCCAATCCAATTCCAAATCCAATCCAAGTCAATCCAATCCAATCCAAATCAATCCAATCCAATCCAAATCCAATCCAAATCCAATCCACAATTCCAATCCAAATCCAATCCAATCCAAATCCACAATCCAATCCAATCCAACCCCAATCCAACCCAATCCAATCCAATCCATCCAGATCCAATCCAATCCAACCCAATCAATCCAATCCAATCCAATCCAATCAATCAATCAATCCATCCAATCCAATCCAATCCAATCCAATCCAATCCAATCCAATCCAATTCCAATCCCAGATCAAGTCCAATCCAATCCAATCCAATCAATCCAATCCAATCCCAATCCAATCCAATCCAATCAACATCCAATCCAATCACAATCCAATCCAATCCAAAATCCAATCCAATCATCCAATCCAATCCAATCCAAATCCAATCAAATCCAATCCAAATCCAACAATCCAAATCCAATCCAAATCCAATCCAATCAATCCAAAATCCAATCCAAATCCAATCCAATCCAATCCAATCCAATCCAAATCCAATCCAATCCAATCCAATCCATATCCAAATCAATCAAATCCAATCCAAATCCAATCCAATCCAATCCAAATCCATCCAATCAATCCAATCCAATCCATATCCACATCAAAATCCAATCCCAAATCCAATCCATATCCAATCCAATCCAATCCAATCCAATCCCAATCCAATCCAATTCAATCCAATCAAACCAGAATCCAATATAACAAATACATAAATCCTTGAATTATCATCAGATCCAATCAATCCACATGCGTCATTCCCACATCAATATCAGCATCCAATCCAATCCAATCAATCCAACCATTCAATCCAAATCCAATCCATATCCCAGATCACAGATCCAATGCGCAAAGGATCCCCACTATCCAACCAATCAATCATCTAATTCCACATCAAGGCATCCAATCCATATCCAATCCAATCAATCCAGATCTCAAGAATATTCCAATCTCCAGATCCAATCCATCCAATTAGCTTGGGATTCATACAATCCAATTCCCAAACTACCGAATACTCCAGAATCCAATCCAATCCCATATCCAGGATCCCATGAGCCAATCCAAATCCTATATCACACTATCCAATCAATACAATCCAATCCAATCCAATCCACATCCAATCAAATCCAATCCAGATCCAATCCAATCAATCCAATCCAATCCCAATCCAAATCCAATCCAATCCAAATCCAATCCAATTCCAATCAATCCAAATCATCAATCCAATCGCCATCCAATCAATCCAATCCAATCCACTCAATCCAATCCAATCAAATCCAATCAATCCCAGCATCCAATCCAATCCAATCCAATCCAATCAAATCTAATCAATCCAATCAAAGACCACAAAAAAAAACAACAAAAAACACAAACCCAACACCCCGCGAACAAAGAAATCCCAACCAATCAATACAATAATCAATCCCAATCAATCCACACATCCAAATACAATAAATCCAATCAGCATCCAACATCCCAATCAATCCAATACATACTCCAATTCCAACCATCAAATCCAATCCAATCCAATCCAATCGAGGAACTTCCTCCGACAGTGACAAAAATGAACATGATATATACTGAAACAATCCAATCCAATCCAATCCAACTCCAATCAATCCAATCCAAATCCAATCCAAATCCAATCCAATCCCAATCCTCATACAATCCAATGCCAATCCCAATCCAATTCCAATCCAATCCAAAATACATACAATCAAACCATCCAATCAATCCAATCCAATGACCACATCAATCCAATCCAATCCAATCCAATCCATCAAAAGAAAAATCCAATCAATCCAATCCAATAAAAATCACTTTGAGAGCCTTTCACCCCGGAATTTGAATTAACATTGACTTCAGGGTGCGGCCCCTTCTTTACTCGTCTTGCTGATAGTCTGTTCCTGACTCTAGACTCTAGGGTGAAAGGCCCTTTACATATAAGTACATTATATTATGATTAAGCCTGGAGGAGTTCATCAATTGCCCACCCACGCAGGGTGTAAAATCTTCTGTGATAAAGTGCCACCCCCGAGGGAGCGAAAGAAGAGTAGTACTCCGACGAGTAGTACTCCACCACTCACCCCCCCGAGGGAAACACAATTATGTGGAATCGTGAGCGACCTCCACCTCCAGTTGTCCCGGACCTTCATCATCCGTGCGGCACCTGGGTGTGTGTCCCTATCTTCCTAATACTCGCTCACGCCAACCACTAAAACTCCCCTGCGTTGGCTAGCAATTGATATCGCTCCTCCTGCCTGTGATCCCGTCATTGTGCAGCCACCTGTAAGAAAATAAAACATAAACTAAAACTAAAGACATAAAATTTTAAGCCCAATACCCAGCCTCTACGTAGAGTCTGGCATCCCACCCCTATCTATTAGAAGGAACAAACTTCTAATGAATTACGTCCTGAAAATAGCGGCTTTGCCGCTGAACCCTATCCATAAAGTTATATTCAATAACGACCTAACTGGTGTCCAGTTTGGCAAAAAACCAATTCCTCTATCTGTCCGGTTTAAATATAATGACTCGTTCCTAAATTCGGTTCTTCAAAACAAAATAGTCCCATACAATCTATGCTTGCCCCCTTGCCCAAATTTTTTTTTTTTTTTTTTTTTTTATTGAACGTTATTTACAGAGGGAAACTATAACAATCAGAGTCCTTGTCCCTCTAATATAGGCAGAGTGTTGGTAGGTAAGTACCTACAACACATTGGTAAAAACTGTAACTTCTAAATTAATAGGTATGTAGGTAGACATGAGAAAAGGGACCATCTAATAACTATGATTGATCATGGAACTTATTGGGGTATGAATTTTAGTAAAGGACCACTAGCCAAATTGATATGGGGCTGAAAGACTCTGATTATTTAACAAGAAAGAAGAATTTTAAAGGACCTTCAAAGAAAAAAAGAAGAAAAAAAAAAAAAGGTAAGGAATTCACATCTTGTTGAATAGCTTGGAAATCCTCAGGAAACGGATGACTTGGGAGGCAATATCATCACTATCAGACAACATCCATTTGAGGCATTTAGATCTCAACCGAACCTTCTTTCGATGATCTTCTAGCATGGGACACACAGACAAGATATGGTACACGGTTAAGGGAACCATACACGATGAACATTGCGGCGGATCTTTCTTCTCCATCAAGTGTCCATGGGTCAGGGACGTGTGTCCAATACGTAGTCTGGACAAAACTACCTCTTCTCTTCTATTGTGGCGATTGGAAGATGACCACGGTTTCACATTATCTTTGATGTATCTTAATTTATTCCTTACAGGGGTCGCTTGCCATTCATTCTTCCATTCAGTCAAGGGAGCACGTTTGAAATGCTCTTGTTTGTAATCTCAGCAATTAGCTTGGAAAGCAATAAACCTCTAATGTATCGGTACGGACGCTTACCATTAGTTGAATGAGGGGTAGGATCTAAGTTCGGTTTGAGTTGTACAATCAACTTGTACAAGTCGCACCTCATACCAGGTTTGTAAAGTACCAAATGTTTCTGGCCACTTGATGCAGTATTTCCATCTAGATTTTGCGCGCCAGAAGATGCACGTGCTTCAGTCGTTTCTCATTCATTCTTCCATTCAGTCAAGGGGGCACGTTTGAAAGTAGACTTGATATCATCAGCGGTAACTTCTTGTACATTCACGTCAGGGGTTGTATGAGCTTCATTAGCGGCAGTGTCGACCAGAACATTACCAGAGATACCATGATGACTAGGTATCCATGTAAATAATATCTCAATGCCATGGCAAAACTTCAGATCCAGGAGGAGACTTCGGATATTCAAACATATGGGGTTCGTCGGGAAGGGTTGCAGCAGGCATTGTAATGCACTCTTGGAATCCGAAAACACAATAAATTTATCTTTAAGCCGAAAATAGGTCTTACTGATATGTTCCAGGCAGAAATAAATAGCAAACATTTCGGCAGTGAAGACTGAACAAATGGAGTTGAGTTTAATCTTGTAGGGTTTGTTTTCGTAAACAAATGCACAGGAAGTAGAATCAGCACACTTGGATCCGTCAGTAAAGCAGGGGGCGAAATCACTATGTTCATTCAGGTACTTGAGGAATTTCTGTGTACATTCCGACGATGAAATGTTAATTTTTTTGTCATTGAATAGGTACTCAACATCCGGAATATTCAAAGTCCAGGGTGGATCTTGTGTTCTTACACATACAGGGTGGAGATTATCGATGTCGACTGAATGAATATTTCTTATTCGAGCACTCAGAGGTTTAGGTTTTTTATCGTCAAAGTTGTAAACTTGGTTTCGGTCTGTATTGAACACGATAGAATGTACAGGATTCAAGGGGTTGCATTTCAATTTTGATGCATAATTTATAATAAGTTGTTTTCTTCTATATTTCAGAGGCATTTGTCCACTTTCAGCTTGTAAACTTGATACAGGGGAGGAACGGAAAGCTCCCATGATACATCTAAGGGCAGCGTTTTGCACAGGTTCTAGTTTTTGCAGTAATGTAGCACTCGCAGAATCATACAGGATGCATCCATAAACTTGATACAGGGGAGGAACGGAAAGCTCCCATGATACATCTAAGGGCAGCGTTTTGCACAGGTTCTAGTTTTTGCAGTAATGTAACACTCGCAGAATCATACAGGATGCATCCGTAGTCAATAATAGGGCGAACATAGGCTTGGTAGATTCTCAGTAATAACTTTCGATTCAGACCCCATACCGGGTGAGACAGTATTTTTAGGATGTTGAGTGCTTTTTGACCCTTCGTTTTTGTATATTTTACATGTTGTTCAAATGTAAATCTTCTATCAAGGTACACTCCAAGCCATTTTATGCTTTCTTCGAAGTTGACATGTACGCCTTTAAAGATCAGTTTAGGCGGGCGAGTATTTCTTTTCCAACGTCTACTGAAGATTATACCACAGGTTTTGGCGGCTGAAAAATCTAGACCGTTAATTCTTGTCCATGCCTGTAGGTTTTTCAAGGATAATTGGAGTGGTTGTTTTATATCGTCCACATCACGGCCGGAGATGAAAATACCAAAATCATCCACATACATTACATGCTTGACTGACGGATGTAGGTAATCTGATAGGTCACAGGTAGCTATACTGAAAATATTACAGCTCAATGACGATCCTTGCTTAATCCCGTTCTCTATTTTCCTTAGAGATGATTTGTATGATTTACATTTGACTATTACGTAGTTATTATTTAGGAAGTGGGTCAAGTATTGGAACATAGGGCCACCAATATCCCATTCTGAGAGCTTTTCGAGTACTTTTCGGCCCCAAACCCGATTGTACGCCGTTTCGATGTCGAGCAGAACAGCAGCCGTCACTTGTCTGTTATTGATTGAATTACAGATTTCATCTTCCAATACGAGTAAGCTTTCTGAGGGATTTTTAAATTTGTTCCCAATATGTTTTGTTTTCTTCCGTGTTGTGGGATTTATCCTCATATTAACCTCTTCCCTCCCTTCTCTCTATCTTTCTTCCCTTCTTTCTCACTCTATCTCTCTCTCTTTCTATCTCTGTCAAGTAAAGCCAAAATAATTTATAGGTAAAGTTTAAATCTTTTGTTAACTTGCCATGAACTTGTCTCTGTCCCTCTTTCTCTTCTTCTTCCTCTCTCTTTCTCTTTTTGTTGTTGTTCTTCTTATTTTTCCTCTACTTTTTTTTCTGTCTAACCTATTTCTCTATCTTTTTCATTTAAGCTAGGTGTTTTTTTTTTTAAGTAAATTTTAGATTTAAAAAAAAAAAATCTGTACCAAAGTACACAAGACCTTGTTTACACTGCGTTAGTAAGGGGACTTTTCAGTCTCATTCTGTCAGTAAAAGCAGGGTATATTCTATATTGTACTCCCTCTGTCTCTCTTTCTCTACAGTCTCTGAAATTTTTACCTGAGCAAATTCCACAGAAAAGTAAAAAAGAAGAAGAAGAAGAAGAAGAAGAAGAAGAAGAAAAAAAAAATGGCGACAGAGTGAGGGAGATGATGTAAAAGATAAGAGCGTTCAAAATAATGACAAAGGCCAGAACTTGTTTGCAAAAGACTTAAAGTTGAAGTGGTCTCCCTTGTTACCTGGCAAGAAGAAGAAGAAAGAGGAAGAGAAGAGAGGAAGAAGAAGGAGGGAAGAAGGAGAAAAAGACAAAGAAGAGGGGAAAGAGGCTGAAGAGTGAGGACAAACAAGTAGAAGAAAAATAAGAAGAAGAATATTTAGAGAAAGAGTGAAAACAAACAGGTAGAAGAAGAACAAGAAGAAGTGAAATACAAAGGAGAGGAGGGAAAGAAGGAGGAGAAGAAGAGGACTAAACTGTGAAAGACAATAGAGAAGGTATACAGCAAATTTTGACAAAAAAGTTTCGTTATTATTATTATTATTATATTACACTTTATTAGGATTTTACAATGTTTTTTACAATACAATATTTACAAACAGGTACACAAAACAAAATAACAAAATAATAAGAAATTAACAAAAGGAAACGAAAATTGAATAAAGAAAGAAAAAAAAATTGAAAAATCCTAACTCAGGGGCGGGATTAATGCCTAGGGCATTTGATACAAATGTAAGGTCAATGGCCGATAAGGTACCATAGGTGTTATTTACATGAGTAGGTACATCTCTGTTTAACAAATGAACGTCATTCAGACGGAAGAACTTTTCTATTTCTTTGCCTTGCGTATCTAATTTGTAACTTCCCCACAAAGTGCTATGGCCGTTAAAGTCACCAGCCAAGATGAACGGCTTTGGGAGCTGGGAGGTAATGTGGGAAAATTCACTTTCTTTTACAATGCGGCTACTATTGCCAGGGCGGTTGTACAGGTTACATAGTGTAAAGTTCTGCTTTATCTTATTGGAGATTATACGTACCGCAACTATTTGTAAGTTACTTGAGTGGTTGACAGTGATACGTTGAGCGTGACACGAGTTGTGGACAACTATCATTACTCCACCGCAAGCAATCAATCCGTCACAGAAGTCCTGCCGGAAAACTTGATAATCATGTTGACTTGAACAGAATCCTTTGGCAGGAGATGAGTTTCCTGTAGGGCAAAAGCAATAGGTAGTTCATTTTTCAAGATCAATTTGAATTCGTCCATATTATTTTTGTACCCGTTTATATTCCATTGAATTACATTATCCAAGAATGAGTTGTTAATAATAGGACTATTAACCATTAATGGTTGATATTTTATTGTATATCGGGTATAATCGTGTTGATATAGGTATAATGTAACGGGTTGGTTAGGTACATAAATAAATAATAATAATCTTCATCAAACAAAATTAAGAAAAGTCCGGGCTACCAGGGTAGCTCGAACCATGATAATTTGAATTGTAGGTATTCTCATTTCTTTTAGAATGCTCAAGAGAAAAGTTCTGCTCCATATTAAAATCTTCGAATTCAGATGAGTTAGGAATTCCACTAAATGCAATAGTAGGGTGAGTTAGATTCAACCACTGTTGATGTTCGTGATTAGCTTTGTGCTGTTTGTTCTCTTCTAAACCTTTGTACATCAATTGGGAAATCTGATTTCCTGTATAATAGCTCTCAGGCTGAGTCATTCTAGCCATTTCTTCAAGATGTTGCCTATTTTTCTTGTTCTGATTAGACTCACGATTGTCCATTTCTTTGTCGGACTTTCTTTTAGGACGTCTAATGTCCGAAATAGCAGGAGGTACATATCGAGTGATATTTCTGTGATTGGTAGGTACATTGCTAGGTAATGGCGGGTACTGAGTATTATAATTATTGCGGTTGTTACTAGCCATTTCTTCAAGATGTTGCCTATTTTTCTTGTTCTGATTAGACTCACGATTGTCCATTTCTTTGTCGGACTTTCTTTTAGGACATCTAATGTCCGAAATAGCAGGAGGTACATATCGAGTGATATTTCTGTGATTGGTAGGTACATTGCTGGGTAATGGTGGGTACTGAGTATTATAATTATTGTGGTTGTTAGACCTTACCTCATCAATATTCTCTTCCGTGAGTACATCAAATCTGTTACTTGTCCTGATAGCGAACGTGTCACGCCCAAATTTTTTTTTTTTTTTTTTTTTTTATTGAACGTTATTTACAGAGGGAAACTATAACAATCAGAGTCCTTGTCCCTCTAATATAGGCAGAGTGTTGGTAGGTAAGTACCTACAACACATTGGTAAAAACTGTAACTTCTAAATTAATAGGTATGTAGGTAGACATGAGAAAAGGGACCATCTAATAACTATGATTGATCATGGAACTTATTGGGGTATGAATTTTAGTAAAGGACCACTAGCCAAATTGATATGGGGCTGAAAGACTCTGATTATTTAACAAGAAAGAAGAATTTTAAAGGACCTTCAAAGAAAAAAAGAAGAAAAAAAAAAAAAGGTAAGGAATTCACATCTTGTTGAATAGCTTGGAAATCCTCAGGAAACGGATGACTTGGGAGGCAATATCATCACTATCAGACAACATCCATTTGAGGCATTTAGATCTCAACCGAACCTTCTTTCGATGATCTTCTAGCATGGGACACACAGACAAGATATGGTACACGGTTAAGGGAACCATACACGATGAACATTGCGGCGGATCTTTCTTCTCCATCAAGTGTCCATGGGTCAGGGACGTGTGTCCAATACGTAGTCTGGACAAAACTACCTCTTCTCTTCTATTGTGGCGATTGGAAGATGACCACGGTTTCACATTATCTTTGATGTATCTTAATTTATTCCTTACAGGGGTCGCTTGCCATTCATTCTTCCATTCAGTCAAGGGAGCACGTTTGAAAGTAGACTTGATATCGTCAGCGGTAACTTCTTGTACATTCACGTCAGGGGTTGTATGAGCTTCATTAGCGGCAGTGTCGACCAGAACATTACCAGAGATACCATGATGACTAGGTATCCATGTAAATAATATCTCAATGCCATGGCAAAACTTCAGATCCAGGAGGAGACTTCGGATATTCAAACATATGGGGTTCGTCGGGAAGGGTTGCAGCAGGCATTGTAATGCACTCTTGGAATCCGAAAACACAATAAATTTATCTTTAAGCCGAAAATAGGTCTTACTGATATGTTCCAGGCAGAAATAAATAGCAAACATTTCGGCAGTGAAGACTGAACAAATGGAGTTGAGTTTAATCTTGTAGGGTTTGTTTTCGTAGACAAATGCACAGGAAGTAGAATCAGCACACTTGGATCCGTCAGTGAAGCAGGGGGCGAAATCACTATGTTCATTCAGGTACTTGAGGAATTTCTGCGTACATTCCGACGATGAAATGTTAATTTTTTTGTCATTGAATAGGTACTCAACATCCGGAATATTCAAAGTCCAGGGTGGATCTTGTGTTCTTACACATACAGGGTGGAGACTATCGATGTCGACTGAATGAATATTTCTTAATCGAGCACTCAGAGGTTTAGGTTTTTTATCGTCAAAGTTGTAAACTTGGTTTCGGTCTGTATTGAATACGATAGAATGTACAGGGTTCAAAGGGTTGCATTTCAATTTTGATGCATAATTTATAATGGACTTGAAACCTCTTATTGCTTTAATAACCAAAAATGAATTGAAAATACTATGGGACGAAACCGACCCTAACAACAAACTCAAAAATTAAAAAATCAAACGTGATGTAAACATATGGGAATCTAGCTATAGAGGAAACCGCCATGAGGAGGTGGTACTAACTCGT
>NW_007382720.1:2337-7835 GCF_000475195.1 Diaphorina citri | reverse complement strand
AATCTCTCTCTCTCTCTCTCTCTCTCTCTCTCTCTCTCTCTCTGTCTATCTTTACCAGAGGGTATTTAAACTACCAAAATATAATAATAATTTAGATGAAGGAGAGAAAGAGAGACTGAGAGAGAGAGAGAGAGAAGAGAGAAAGAAGGAAAGTGAGAGAGGGAGAGATGTTTTTGATTACAACATGGTTGATGTGGGACATATTTTGGGTCAAGGAATACCAGAGGGTATAACACCGAAATATAATAATTTGTATGAGAGGGAGAGAGAGAGGGGGACAGAAAGAGAGAGAGAGAGAGATGTTTTTGATTACAACATGGTTGATGTGGGACATATTTTGGGTCAAGGAATACCAGAGGGTAATACCACCGAAATATAATAATTTGTATGAGAGGGAGGGAGAGAGAGAGAGAGAGAGAGAGAGCGAGAGAAAGAGAGAGAGAAAAACACGGTAGATGTAATGAAGGAGAGAAACGAATTGTTGAAGGGAAAGAGAGAATGAGAGAGAGGGAGAGGATTAGAGGGAGAGAGAGAATTAGAGAGAGGGAGAGAGAATTAGAGAAAGAGAGAGAGAGAAAGAGAGAGAGAATTAGAGGGAGAGAGAGAATTAGAGGGAGAGAGAAGATGAAAAAAGGGAGGAAAAGGAAAGAGAGAGAGAATGAGTCCGCTGAGATTGAAGAAGTGTACAAAAAAACTTGGAGAAAGGATATAAAAGGAGAAACCAAAAGGGAAAGAGAAACTAGGTGACATGAATAGAAATGAAGAAGAGTTGATGTGGGACATATTTTGGGTCAAGGAATACCAGAGGGTAATACCACCGAAATATAATAATTTGTATGAGAGGGAGAGAGAGAGAAAGGGGGATAGAAAGAGAGAGAGAGAGAGAGAGAGAAACACGGTAGATGTAATGAAGGAGAGAAACGAATTGTTGAGGGGAAAGAGAGAATGAGAGAGAGGGAGAGAGAGAATTAGAGAGAGGGAGAGAGAATTAGAGAAAGAGAGAGAGAGAGAGGGAGAGAGAGAATTAGAGGGAGAGAGAGAGAATTAGAGAAAGAGAGAGAGAAAGAGAGAGAATTAGAGAAAGAGAGAGAGAGAGGGAGAGAGAGAGAATTAGAGGGAGAGAGAAGATGAAAAAAGGGAGGAAAAGGAAAGAGAGAGAGAATGATTTAGCTGAGATTGAAGAAGTGTACAAAAAAACTTGGAGAAAGGATATAAAAGGAGAGACCAAAGAGGAAAAGGGAAACTAAATGAAGAAGAAATAAGAAGAAGGAGAAGAAGAAAAAAAGAAGAACAAAAGAACAAGAAATGAAAGAAGAGGAGGAGGAGGAGGAGGAAGAGGAAGTGAGAAAACACGGAGTAAATTAGGCAGAGATGCGGCAACAATAAACCAAGAAGAAGAAAAAAGAAGAAGAAGAGGAGGAGAAGGAGGAGGAGGAAGAAGAAGGAACTAGAGGCAATTAAAAGAACCGAAACAAAAAATAAACAACAGGATGTGGAAGATACACTGGAGGAAAAAGAAGAAGAAGAAGAGGAGGAGGAGGAGGAAGAAAGAATTTCATCATACAATAGAAAAGAACAGAGAGAGAGAGGGAGAAAGAAAAAATGAAACGGTGCAGAAAAGAGAGAGAGAGAGAGAGAGATACAGTGAAATTGGGCAAAGAAAGAAGAGAGAGAAAAATGTATAATTGAAGAAAGACAGAGTCACAGAGTAAGACAGAGAGAGATTGAGTTGAATAATTGATATTTTTATTTTACAAAATTTTGCATGGTACAATAAAAACGTCTCTAAACTAGACTTGTTAAGATGAGAGAAAGAGAGAGAGAGAGACAGAGAGGGAGGGAGGA
Organism: Diaphorina citri; assembly: GCF_000475195.1. Classification (NCBI taxonomy): domain Eukaryota; kingdom Metazoa; phylum Arthropoda; class Insecta; order Hemiptera; family Psyllidae; genus Diaphorina; species Diaphorina citri. The sequence continues at coordinate 5,990 of NW_007382720.1, read as the reverse complement.
TAGGATGATAAAGAGGAGAGGAAAAGGAGACGTAAAAAAGGTAAAAAGAGAAAGGAAGAAAGACGAAGAGTAAAATATAAAGAGAAGTAGGTATAAAAGATATATGGATGGACAGATTAGAGAGAGAGAAAGCGAGAGAAAGGGAGAGAGAGAGAAAGCGATAGAAAGGGAGAGAGAGAAGGATAGTAGGTTAAAAGTACATTCTGACCCTTTTCCTACCTTTTTCAATGTCAATTTGTATTTTCAATTGTCTCTGTTCCATTTTCACACCCGAAAAATTGGACATACTAAACCAGTATGTCCAGGGCAAGACGGGCGGGCTATACTAGGGGGACTCGGGGCAAGACGGGCGGGCTATACTAGGGGGACACGGGGCAAGACGGGCGGGCTATACTTGGGGGACGCAGGACAAGACGGGACAGAAAGGTAATGTAAAACTTTTCCTGTGGAACCTGATGTAATTTCCTTTTACATTTTCACCTTTAGCGTTCACGTCTCCAAATGCCGCCAAGCGTTGCACCGGTCTTAACCAAAAGTTTCGTGTCGCATCCTTGTCACATTTGACATCTACATACCAAATTTCAAGTCTCTAGCTCTTACCGTTCTCGAGATATTTTGTTTACAGACAGACACACACACGGACCAATGGCTGAAACTTTGGATTTAGGCTCTAGGGACTTCAAAACGTGTTTTGGCACTAAAAACTGACCATCGAAAATTTGACCCGATTACATTACTTTCCTTCCTATAGGATAAGGAAAGTAAAAATTGTCCTTCTGTTTCCTTTGTTCCAGTTCCAGTATAATTCAGGAACCGTTTGTCCGATGTTGATTAAATAAATTAAATTTGACTCAAATATTCAACAAAAGAAGACGATTTGCTCGTTAGGCTCAAAGCTCATCTTGGACCAAAAAGTTTTATTCGTTCAGATTCGAATAAGCTCAACCCATCCTTTAGGGCTCTTTGCCCCTACACCTAATCCGGGCTCTTTGCCCCTACACCTAATCCTCAAATTCGGCTTTCTGTGTATGAATGTTGGTTTGCTCAATCAATCAATAGATCAGTTGCGCTTACTTGGGTGATGTTTCAAAGTCATAGAGCAGGAAAAATGAGGACCAATGGAATTTTTCTTTTTCTTCTACGACTTTTAGATCCCGAGATAAATCGATTTAAAAAATACCGGTAAATCGTGAACTTTGACGTCACTGCATACGCTCCCATAGGCGATGACGTCACATCAAATGTCCCGAGCAAGGCTCCTTCGCAGGCAACACATTAATGTGTTTGTGCGCATACGTTTCTGCGCATTTCTTTCTGCTCCTCGGCTAGCGCGCTTGCATAGTGGCGCTGCCTAACGGACGAAAAAAACAACTGCGTAAAGTCTGACGTCACATCACATCTTTGAACTCTTTATTTAAAACGGCAAATAAAAATTGAATTTTCGACCTTTTACAGTTACTTTTTCGGAGTTTTGACCTCAGATTTGGATTTTTCACAACCCGCGGCCTAGAGCTTACAGGGCAGACGCGCTACGAACCAAGCTAAGGCTGGCTATACGTTTTATGAAGCATGTTTAAAAACCATCTCAATCAGCGGTCAACATGAGGCGACAGGCAGCATGCTTCAGCGATTTTGTGTGCCCTTGTGCCAGCCTAGTCACCTTGGTTGGCAGCGCGTCTGCCCTGTCTGCCCAAATCCGCGGGTTCGATTCTCGCCCGGGGCGGATTTTATCCTAACCAGATAAGGTTCTCGGAATGGCTGGCTTTCTTCTCTCTCTGATTTCGGGACGATAAAATCTTGGCAGTTACAGTTCCCTCTGTCAAACCTATTTTTACTTTTTTTAAAAGCTAGCTCTCTCTCTCTCTCTATCTCTCTCTCTCCTTTATTTTTTAAGTACTTTAACGAGGAAGGTATTTAAGAGTTTTTTTCTTCTTTCTTCTGACATAAATAATAATAAGATACAGTTCTCATTTTATTTAACTCTCTCTCTCTCTCTCTCTCTCTCTCTCTCTCTCTCTCTCTCTCTCTCTCTCTCTCTCTCTCTCTCTCTCTCTCTCTCTCTCTCTCTCTCCTTTCCTTCCGTTTCTCTCTTTTACACTTTTTTTAACTTTAATATTTCAGAAAGTTTAGTTTTTTTTTTGCAGTGAAAAGAATTTTTAATTCATTTCCTTCGGTGAAAAGCCTTTTGAGAGAGAGAGGTAGAGAGAGAAAGAGAGAGAGAGAAAGAGAGAGAGAGAGAGAGAGAGAGAGAGAGAGAAAGAAAGAGAGAGAGAGAAAGAGAGGTTGGAAGGAAATATTAGGCTTCTTTCCTTTTCTCTCTTTTTTTTACCTCTTTTTTTTTTGAGGTCACAAACATTCATCCATGTTTTTTCTCTTTGATTTTTTTGATTCCCTTTTTGGTATTATTTTAAAAAAAATAATAAAAAGACTCTGTAATATAAGAGAACTTACTTTACCTCCTTTAGGAATAGGAAAGAGAAAACGAGAATAAGATGAAGAAGGAGAGGATAAAGGAAGAAAAGAAGGAGAAGAAGAAGAACCAGAAGAAGAAGAACAGGAAGAAGAAGGAGAAGATTAAGAAGAAGTACCTACTTAGTAAAAATGCAGAGTAAAAGGCTTTAAACTTTTAAAGGCAGAAAGTTATAAAAAGGAAAAAATTTAAAAAACAAAAAAATAGTTTAAATTGAAGATGAACATGATTATAAAGAAAATCTGAGAGAGAGAGAGAGAGAGAGAGAGAGAGAGAGAGAGAGAGAGAAGAAGTGAAAGAGCGAGTTTGAAAGAAGGATGGAGAATGGGAGAGACGGATAGAAAGAGAGAGAGAAAGGGAGTTAGAGAGAGAGAGAGAGAAGGAGAGAAAGAGCGAGAGAATTTGAGAGAAGGATGGAGAATGAGAGAGACGGATAGAAAGATAGAGAGAAAGGGAGTTAGATGGAGAGAGAGAGAGAGAAGGAGGAGTGAAAGAGCGAGAGAGTTTGAAAGAAGGACGGAGAATGGGAGAGACGGATAGAAAGATAGAGAGAAAGGGAGTTAGATGGAGAGAGAAGGAGTGAAAGAGCGAGAGCGTTTGAAAGAAGGACGGAGAATGGGAGAGACGGATAGAAAGATAGAGAGAAAGGGAGTTAGATGGAGAGAGAAGGAGAGAAAGAGCGAGAGAGTTTGAAAGAAGGATGGAGAATGGGAGAGAAGGATAGAAAGAGAGAGAGAAAGGGAGTTAGATGGAGAGAGAAAAGGGAAAAATACCTTTTAAGCTTGTTTGCTCGATTTTCCACTTTTTTTAATCCCGGAAAATTATGTAGTTTGGGGGGAAAAAATCCCGGAATAATAACGTTGCAGGAAGAAAACATTTTTCTTCCTGAAAATTATAGAGAGAGAGAGAGAGAGAGAGAGAGAGAGAGAAGAGAGAGAATTAGAGGAGAGGGAGAGAGGAGATAGAGAGAGATGGGAGAATCTAGGAGAGAGAGGAAACAGAACAAAGAGCTCAAAGGAAGAGATAGAAAGACGAGGTGAATGAGAAAAAAGAGGAGAGAAAGGAGTGAAAGGAGGAAGAGAAATGAGTGAGCCAGAGAGAAAGGAGAGAGAGGGCGAGAAGAAGCAAGGGAGGTAAAGAGAATTGCGCTAAACAAAAGAGGAAGAGGGATATAATGAGGAGA
>NW_007382720.1:0-2177 GCF_000475195.1 Diaphorina citri | reverse complement strand
TTTTTTTTTTTTTTAAAAAAAAAAAAAAAAAAAAAAAACTAAAAAAAAAAAACTGCTAAGATATTTTCGTTCCGAAAGCGAAGAAAGAAAGAATGACAGGGTAGGAGAATACCAGCCGTTCCGAGAACCATTAATCCAGCCCTCAGCTTGGAAGGTAGCGTCTGCCTTTCGCTAGGCCGTAGGTTTGATTCCAGTCCGGGGACGAAGTGCGAACTCCGTCCTAAACGGATAAGGTTCGTTCTCGGAACGGCTGGATTTCTCCTATCCTGTCTTCCTTCTCTCTTCTCGCTTTCCGGACGATAAGACCATAGCAGTTACAGTTCCCTCTATCAAACCTCTTCTAAGGAAAATAGTTAGTAATAGGATTAATAGTGCTTACCTGCTTAGTCAAATATCTTTGAGGGTACATAATATTATAATTATTATTATTATTTATTAACATTATTACAATAATCATCATTGCGATTGAGGAGGAAGGAAAAAAATGGGTTTGCGAAGTGTCAGAGATTTAATGGATTTCATATTTGCATTCATTTATTTAAAATTAAAATTTTAATTGATTTTTTAATAGGTGTTTCGAGTTTTGCCCGCGATAACAACCTCTTTTGTATTATTATTTTAATAATAATGTTAAAAATAATAATGATAACATTGTATAATGATGATAGTAATAATAATAATCTTCTCTTTAATTTCTTTTTCTTCTTAGCTGTTTCTTCCTCTTCTTTTTTTTTCTTCCTCCTTCTTCTTCTCTGTTTCGTTATCTCTTGTTTTCTTATCGCCAATATCTTTCCGTTCCTCTTCCCTTGTATCTAGGTAATTCTTTCTTCTTTTCTTATCAGACGGACAGACCTTCTCTCTCTCTCTCTCCTTTTCCCTCTGTGTTTCTGTCTTTCTTTCTTCTCTTTATCGAGATTAAACGTTTATCATGATCTGATTCCAACACGGTTCAACACATACATGGTCAACCCTGTATTGTTACCGAAGCAACTATAGCAACCGAAGCAATCTTTTTTTTTACTTAAGTTATATATAAAAATGGATACTTTATATATAACTTATGTAAAAAAGTATTTACAAAGGATGTCAAAATTAAATAAATAATTTAATAACGAAGCAATCATCATTGCCTGGGTATATTGTCTTTTCAACTTTTCCTCTTTTATTAACTTTTAATTTTTGATTTTTTTTTCTGTAATATTTTTTCTTTTTTTATATTTTTAGGTAGGTTAATTTATTATACTTATTTTTGTAATATGTACACTAAATTATAGGTATCAATAAATAGGTGCTCTATTAAACTGTTGGTATAATGGATAATAATAATAATAATAATAATAATAGTGCTTATTTATACTGCTCGCATAGGACTGTAAAGTCCCTTTACTCCAGCAGTAGGCTACTACTATTATTGTGGTCAAATTCTCAAAATATATTGAGGATAAAATTCCATACCTCGGCTGGGATTGAACCCACGCCCTCCTGTTTACCAGGCGAGCGCCTTGACCACTACACCACCGAGGTAGGTTAATGTTAAAATGTAAATGCAGTTTCTTTGTGTTATTATATCACAACTTTGGTGCTCACTGCAGCATTGTAGGATTTTTCCCAATATCTCAATAATCCTAACGTCCAATGTTTACCTACCATGCCACTGGTCGCTATGCGCATTTATATGTCATAGCTACTCATTTTCCTCACGAGGCTGAGTGGGCCCCGCAACAGCCAGTTACGCGTCACGGAATCAATCATTTGCATGATACAAATTTCTTGACTGCGCCGGGAATCGAACCCGGGTCTTCCGCGTGCAAGGCGAGCGCAGTGCGTTAAACCCAGTACACCGACAAGGCCTTGCTTTTAGATCCTGGTGAAACCCATACAATACACGAGACCTTGTTTAGACTGCTGGGGTAAAGGTCTCATTCGAGCAGGATAAACAAGGTATTTCTATTCTATATTCCATTCTATTCTATTCTATTCTGTTCTATTCTATTCCATTCCATTCTATTCTATTCTATTCTATTTTATAAAGCCAATTGGAAGATATTCAGCCTCTGCCAGACTTTTGCGTACCCTGTAGTCTCCCCTATTGAAAATATCTGCGCCACTGGAAAATTTTTCTCGGAAAAAAATCTTAGAAAATCTCAGAATTTTCTTACCGAGTAATTTGTTTCTAT
>NW_007382719.1:0-7886 GCF_000475195.1 Diaphorina citri | reverse complement strand
GTATAGTTTTATAGGGTGACATTTTTTTGCCTAGGTATTTTCTGTAGGGTCTTAGAGTAGGTGTATTGGATGGCTAAATGCCCACACACCTACGCCTGAGTTTAACGTGCATTTTCTTTCAGGATTAGTACCTAAATAATAATATTATTAGTACCTAAATATTAATATTATTCTATATACTTTTCAAAGATAGATAGGTATTTTAGATAAATAATTTTGTTTCAAGACAAATGACAACATTCATTATTCATTTCCCTACCTTCAAGTCCACCTCACAGGTGTCTTTACGTGCACTTTTAAATTATAAAATTAAATGTCACGACTGTCACGTAGTACTTTTAACACTTCTTGTATTCTTCTTTATCCTCTTATGCTCTGTTGGATCCTAACTTGTTTTGTCTTTAGAAATAACACTATAAGAACTATACTGTCTTTGCCTAATACAATCAGAGGTACGTAAGAACAAAAGGTAACAGGCCATAAAACACCTACACCTATAAAAACACTAATAGTAGGTAGAGATACCTGAAGTGACTGAAGTCCTATGCAGTCTGCTAACGATGCCCGATGCCAAGATATTGCAGACTAAACAGTGAAGAGCCCAAGCTTCAAGACTTCAAGTCTGTGCAATATGAACTCCTACGTTAACACGAGACTATTATAAACAAGGAAGAACGTTAGATGTTCTTTCCAGGTGTTCAGTAAGTAAATTCCACACAGATTTAATGCTTACCGGTCTACATTAATTAAGCATTTTATAAACATACCTACGGAATCTACGTACATTATACAAGTATAGTCTGTTATACCTAGTTAGGTTAGCATGGGATGTATACAGGCCTCACTCGGGGAAAAAAGCCCCCTAAGTCCCTCCCAACTAGTCCCAACGGCCCAAAAACTAATCAACAAATTAGGTACCTACTTTTGTTTGATGCCAAACATCAAAGTGTTGAAAGAAAGAAAAGAAAAAAAAAACAAAAACAAAAAACAAATCAAGAACAAACAAACAAACAAACAAATTTAAATGCAACAGCGCAGCGTCGCATCGGCGTCATGTCGAGTTTAAAACGTAAAGTTAAAACGACTTTCGTTTTTTCGTTCGGTTAAGAAGAAAGAAATAAAGAATCGTAAGTTCTTTCCAACGGTTCAGTACTATTGGTAATAGGTGCATAATAGTAATAGGCAGATACCTACTGCGGACAGAAAGAGAGAAGTTGTGTGCTTATTGGCTGTTGAATCTGTTGCCAAATATCCTAGGGGGTTCCAAGAAACCTGGAACGTCTTACTCGTTAAAGAGCTTTAAGGTCATTTCTTGACGTTAAGATAGATAACAAAACTAACTTTAACAAAAACGTACCTACTTGATATATTGTTTGGACGCACAGTGGCTTCGAGGTGTGAACAATAGCATGTTTGGTGTAAAATTCCTGAGTTCAACGGGTCAACACTTAGAACCTAGGTTTAACCCACATAATTTGAACTTATAATTCATTTTTGCTGACTGTACCAAACATATAGTATACCTACCTACTTCGAGCTTTAGCAATTTGCATTAAGATTGTTTATCTGTTTGCTTAACTTTACAATCGCAGATGGGCCGAAATCTAAATCCTAAAGTTGTTTGTTGTTGGTGTTTTTTTTTTTTTTTTTTTTTAAAGAGGTTTGATGGGGTGAACGGAGGTCTTATCGTCCCAAAATCAAAGAGATGTGAAGACAGGATTGGAGAGAAAGTCAGCCTTTCCGAGAACGAATCTTATCTCTTTAGGATAAAATAGCCCCAGAAGAACGGGAGGAATATAAAACCTAGCGCTCACAAGGGAGACGCGCTACCCTCCAACCTATAACTAGGCGGCAATGAAGGAGTCAGTTTGATTTCATGTAGCATCTATTGTACCTACCTACCTACCTACCTACCTATAGTTATAAAATAACTTAAGTCAGAGTGGAATAACTCAAGATTAGTCCACCTACCAATCTTATTAGTATGGACCGTGTAATCTGAATGGGACCATTAACACCTTAACGTCTTCCTCGTAAAGCTGTCGAGAATAAAATTGTGTTCAGAATATTTTATGCCGGTTGAAATAGGTACCTAAAACCTGACGTCTATTATCCTGTCCCATATCATGGTGGGCTTAGGTTAGGTGCATCGCAAAACAGAAGGGAGGGAACTCGAATCCCGGAGAAGAATGGTTTTATTCGCATTATGAACTTTCTCAGTAGATGTTGTTTTCTGTATAAGGCCAGCGGCTCGGCGATAGGAGTGATAGGACACTGAAACGCACCAGTTCCCGGATGGATTTTGAAGTTAACCAACGTTGCGTGTGGTTGGAATCCGGACGGGTGACCATCTGAACAATTGTGTTCTGCTGGCTCTTCTCGGCCCCATTCAGACTGGGTAGGGTAATATGAGGAGGCTGGTCAGGAGGGTATCTTTTCGTCGAATGAAGGGTACAACAAGGATCCGCTAGGAATATTACGTAAAATGATAAATCACCAATATTGTTTTATCTGAGTGCTAAGTACAATTCAATGTTAACATCCCTAACATGTAATGTTATCTTTCTCATATCTCGAATCTAAGAACCCTAAAGACCCATGTCAGATACTGAACAGCGCGTTTGTTAGGTCTTTCCGCATATGGTATAGTTTTATAGGGTGACATTTTTTTGCCTAGGTATTTTCTGTAGGGTCTTAGAGTAGGTGTATTGGATGGCTAAATGCCCACACACCTACGCCTGAGTTTTACGTGCATTTTCTTTCAGGATTAGTAAATAATAATATTATTAGTAAATATTAATATTATTTTATATACTTTTCAAAGATAGATAGGTATTTTAGATAAATAATTGTGCTTCAAGACAAATGACAACATTCATTTTTCATTTCCCTACCTTCAAGTCCACCTCACAGGTGTCTTTACGTGCACTTTTAAATTATAAAATCAAATGTCACGACTGTCACGTAGTACTTTTAACACTTCTTGTATTCTTCTTTGTCCTCTTATGCTCTGTTGGATCCTAACTTGTTTTGTTTTCAGATATAACACTATAAGAACTATACTGTCTTTGCCTAATACAATCAGAGGTACGTAAGAACAAAAGGTAACAGGCCATAAAACACCTAAACCTATAAAAACACTAATAGTAGGTAGAGATACGTGAAATGACTGAAGTCCTATGTAGTCTGCTAACGATGCCCGATGCCAAGATATTGCAAACAGACTAAACAATGAAGAGTCCAAGCTTCAAGTCTGTGCAATATGAACTCCTACGTTAACACGAGACTATTATAAACAAGGAAGAACGTTAGGTGTTCAGTAAGTAAATTCCACGCAGATTTAATGCTTACCGGTCTATATTAATTAAGCATTTTATAAACATACCTACGGAATCTACGTACATTATACAAGTATAGTCTGTTATAGTTATTAGGTGAGCATGGGATGTATACAGGCCTCACTCGGGGAAAAAAGCCCCCTAAGTCCCTCCCAACTAGTCCCAACGGCCCATAAACTAATCAACAAATTAGGTACCTACTTTTGTTTGATGCCAAACATCAAAGTGTTGAAAGAAAGAAAAGAAAACTAGTCCCACTAATCAACAAATTAGGTACCTACTTTTGTTTGATGCCAAACATCAAAGTGTTGAAAGAAAGAAAAGAAAAAAAAAACAAAAACAAAAAACAAATCAAGAACAAACAAACAAACAAACAAATTTAAATGCAACAGCGCAGCGTCGCATCGGCGTCATGTCGAGTTTAAAACGTAAAGTTAAAACGACTTTCGTTTTTTCGTTCGGTTAAGAAGAAAGAAATAAAGAATCGTAAGTTCTTTCCAACGGTTCAGTACTATTGGTAATAGGTGCATAATAGTAATAGGCAGATACCTACTGCGGACAGAAAGAGAGAAGTTGTGTGCTTATTGGCTGTTGAATCTGTTGCCAAATATCCTAGGGGGTTCCAAGAAACCTGGAACGTCTTACTCGTTAAAGAGCTTTAAGGTCATTTCTTGACGTTAAGATAGATAACAAAACTAACTTTAACAAAAACGAACCTGGAACGTCTTACTCGTTAAAGAGCTTTAAGGTCATTTCTTGACGTTAAGATAGATAACAAAACTAACTTTAACAAAAACGTACCTACTTGATATATTGTTTGGACGCACAGTGGCTTCGAGGTGTGAACAATAGCATGTTTGGTGTAAAATTCCTGAGTTCAACGGGTCAACACTTAGAACCTAGGTTTAACCCACATAATTTGAACTTATAATTCATTTTTGCTGACTGTACCAAACATACAGTGGCTTCGAGGTGTGAACAATAGCATGTTTGGTGTAAAATTCCTGAGTTCAACGGGTCAACACTTAGAACCTAGGTTTAACCCAGATAATTTGAACTTATAATTCATTTTTGCTGACTGTACCAAACATAGTATACCTACCTACTTCGAGCTTTAGCAATTTGCATTAAGATTGTTTATCTGTTTGCTTAACTTTACATTAAGATTGTTTGTCTGTTTGCTTGTTGCGAGATAACGCGATCGTTGGTTTAATTCTGATTTTGAATTGGTCTGCCACACGAAAGAAACGGAACAGGCTTTCTTCTATCCTGTCCATCTTCTCTCTTTGATTAAGGGACGACAAGACCTTTGTTGTTACATTTTCACAAAACAAACCCATTTCACAAAAAGTTCTCTCTCTCTATCAAGCCTCCTTAAAAAAGTTACGTCCATGTAAACTCTCTGTGTAGGTATCTGAAGCGTGAAGATCTGAGTCCACCCTCTAACGCCTAATGTCTTCCAGTTCACAACTCTCGAGTTGTTTTCTGAGAAGTTTTTATTTATCGATTTTTATTTCTCCGTCTGAAGTTCAGACTTAAAATCCTCTGCAAGCGCGTGCTTTATCATCTCCGATCATTTCATATAGCACAATACAATGGTACCAACCCAGAACTCTTTAATCTATATTAGGGTTCAACCACAAGCCCAACTTATATGGAAGCTACGTGTGTTCATAGGAAAACGAAAGAACGGGACCAGCGGTTCTCAGTTTATAGCTTTATAGACTAGAAACCACGGTGGAACAGTGATAAAATAAAGTTATATCACGTGGGTACCTATGTTATTTGTGTTTGAACTATTTATTTATTATTTATTTTTTAATGGGTTTGGAGGAGGAAGCTGGTAACTGCTTTTAGGTCTTGTCGTCCCAAAAACCCTAACCTCACCAAAGTTTGGCCTCCACATGGAAGTATCCGACTTACAGTTTGTCACATTTAACAGGTTAACAATGGCCAGAAGACATAGGCGGTTTCTTGCCTAAATTTTTGGGGGGCTTGATTTTGAAGGTACACCTTCAAAATTTTGATTTAGCTTTATGTAAAAAAATCTGGTTATTTGAGTATTATTGATGCTTATTTGAGTATTATTTTACCTTAACTTTTACGGTATCTCTGACCGTTTAGTCGGTATAGCTGAAAACCGCCAAAACACGGTCGAAATCCGTCCAAAAGCGGTCAAAATACCGCCAAGCGCAGCACCTATTTCAACCAAACTATTGCATCCTTGTCACATTTGTGAACTACATACCAAATTTCAAGTCTCTAGCTCATACCGTTCCCGAGATATTGTTAAAGTAGACCGAAAACCGCCAAAAAGCGTTAAAATGCCGCCAACCAATGCACCGATCTTAACCAAAAGCTTCGTGTCGCATCCTTGTCACATTTCGCTAGCTCTTACCGTTCTCGAGATATTTTGTTTACAGACAGACACACACACGGACCAATGGCTGAAACTTTGGGTGCAAAAATTGGGGGTTACGGTCTGGCGAGACAGTCTAATAAAACACTTTACATCAAAATTCCAATGTGATGTGTATTTCTGTTTCCCCCATTTACATATTGATGGGACAACACGAAGCACGGACAGACCGCGGTCTATCAGACCGTCGGAATGTGTGGGGCGGAAAAAGGTTCACACCCAGGTCCCTCAGATGGTCTGAGAGCGAGTGGCTGGTATCAAGCAGTGATTCGCTCATTCAGACTAGAACCACAAAAACCGGCACCAGTCCCCTTTTGTCGCTGTCCAAGTCATTTGTAAAACATAAGTCATTGCGTTAAAATTCATTAGTAAAATGCAGAGTATTTTAAAATGAAATTTATTATGTCGGATATTTCGTTTTTATAAGCCACGCTACGTGCTTCCCGCCACACTTGGTTTAATCCAAGCTGTATATCAACAAGCGTGATTAATCTCGCCATTTACTTCTTTATATTTCTTTGTTTACAGTTTCTCTTGAAAGGGGAGAAATGAAAAATCCGGTCTGAACATCACACGACTTTCCTTATCCTTTTGAATGATGCTTATTTGGGTATTCTCCTACCATTAATTTTCGGTATAGCTGAAACTGCTGAAAGCCGCCAAAAAGCGATTGAAAACTGTCAAGAAGCGGTCAAAATACCACCAACGGTTGCACAAAATCTTAACCAAAAAATCTCTTACCGTCCTTAAGATATTTTGTTTACAGACAGACACACACGGACAGACACGACAGATACAGACAGACAGGTCCGAGACACACGGACCAATGGCTGAAACGTTGGATTTAGGCTCTAGGGACCTCAAAACGTGTTTTGGCACTAAAAACTCACCAATCACCATCAAAAATTTGACCCGATTACATTACTTTCCTTCCTATAGGATAAGGAAAGTAAAACTCGAGAATAACATCCGCCGCGCCGTTTTATCGCGAATTTTATGCTGTGAATGCGAAACATACACAACGCCATTTGCCAGCGTTTTTTGTTTATTTTCGTGTTCGACTCCTTAACTGCTTTTTTTGCTGAGTGGAGTGAGTGTTTCTGATGCGAACCAAGGCTTTTCTCAGTAGATGCATATGCATGTCAGATATTACACTATTAGGTCCCTCAGAATCATGAGTTCTGCATAATTATGACTAATGAATTCATGACTGATTAGCAGCCGCTGCCAGCTTTAGAGTGACCAAAAGTAACCAATAGGTAAATGGTGTTGTTTATTATTATTTTGGATTGATTGTTTTCCAGATTGATCCGAGAGTTAAAACCAAGTTTCATCTCAGATCGCGATCCCAGCCTTACGTACCTATGTTACTATATGTATTCTAATAATGTCGCTTTTTCTATTTTCCAGAGATCTCCGCTTCAATAAAATCAAAGAAATACCTCCCGACATATTGTCAAATTTGAAACATCTGAACACATTGTAAGTACAAAATATCTGCCGTGTTCATAGGATCACAAGTGCGTTCGTATAAGTAGGTATAAAAAGTCTCTGCCTTTTACTTGGGTACGTACTAGTATGTAGGTACGTTAGGTACCTCTAACATATCTGCCATTTTCTTAATAGGTATCTACGAATCTACGTATACGTAAGCGAATTTATACATTGCCAATAACGCCAATAAAATGGTATCTTTATCTGTGAATAAGAAAAATCAATACCTATAATCCAAACAAATGAAAATAAATAGATACCTCATAACATGTGGATTTCTTTGATCAGCTAATTATTAAAAGTGATAAATTCTTATTATTATGTTGTTTTTGTACATGACAGTTATCTGCTACATCCATTAGGATTTACGGATGTTAAACATTTACAATTTATGTACATATGTAACAAAAAATAGCCCTCAAAGAGCTTAAAAGTTGGATCAGGTACAAATAGGTACCTATCTACTTTTTATGATACGAATATAGGTACCTAATTACTAATTACGGGAAAAAAACCTCGGTATTAATTTGCTAATCCTGTCAACAGGTTGCTGAATAACAATCAAATCCAGAAGCTACAAAATGGCGTCTTCGATGGACTTACTGAACTCAAATATTTGTAAGTTATAGTTAAAT
>NW_007382718.1:0-7913 GCF_000475195.1 Diaphorina citri | reverse complement strand
AATATTGGAAGGAACGCAAAGAACGGAGAATCATAAATTAAGTTATTTTTCGTAGTCCTTTGTAGGCTAAACTCGATTAAAAAAAAAAAAAAAAACTAATATTAATATTTATATTTTACATTCCTTATCCCATAGGAAGGAAAGCAATGTAATCGGGTGTAATTTTTATAGTGAAGGGTCAGTTACAAAATGAAAAGCTGGAATGCTGGAAAATCCAGACAGACAAAAAAAAACCCCTCAGACAACACGTCTGGGGTGAAAAAGTGTCTCAATATGGCTGAATAGGCCTGATAATGTTTCCCCCATTCTTAAAGCTCAAAAAGGCGACACAAATCACACAACTCGCATGCATTAAAAAGGAAAAATAATGTTAATTTTTAATAAGTTATTCGGTAATGAAATTTCAAAATGTTCTCTTTCTTTCTTATACGTAGTAGGTAGCTGGGTATAGGTATACCTACTAGGTACTAGATATCAACTTGGGATTTAATAGTAGTAAAAAAAAAAAAAAAAATCAAAGGTAATTCCTAAAGAGAATTTATCAATTTAGCTAAAAAGATCTTTTTCTCTTGGCAATGTCTAAATTGAAAAAATGTTTGAATGCAGTAAAACCGTAATATTCAAGTTCCAGATCAAATTTCAAAGCTAAATAAATTGGTGGATGTGCCAAATGCACTTTTTCATACACGTAACATGAAATTTTAATCGGACGATGTTTTTAGTGGATGTGTTTAATGCACTTTTTTGCGTTCAATTTTATTGCAACGAAGGTAATTCGCAATGCTATCTAGGATGAACCAAAGGCACTTGTAAAAGTAATACGCATTACCATAAGGTGCACTTTTGTCAGTCATGAAAATTTGTTTTTCCAAAGCAAGGGCAGCTCAGAATTTTGGGTTGAATGGCGCTTTCCATAAGAAAAGAAAGTAAAAACATTAATACCTAATTAGAGAGCCCATTGAAGAAAAAATAACGAGCTAAATAGAGAGGAAAATCATAGAAAAATTGTCATGAGAATTAGCAGAATTTGTCATCAAAATAAAATCAGCAAAAACGTCCAAGTCATTTGGGGAACGAAAAACATCTTATTTTATGCCAAAAAAAAGTCGTCAAAAGCTTCCGAAATTAAATCATTGTTCTCCAAAATAAAAGAGTCCCTTTCAAATTCACCAAAGGGGGAGAAAATCGCAAAACAACTTACCGGTAAGACGGTAGTTTCGAGAGAAAATTTACGGAACGAGATGAGAGACGTTAATACCAGCACAGCGAAAACAGAGTGTGTGGCCGTGTGATGAAATGCTTCTCACAGAAATAGGGAGCGAACGGCGCGAGGTCTGAAACTCTCTCGCCCTCCCTCAGAGTGTGTGGCCGTGTGATGAAATGCTTCTCACAGAAATAGGGAGCGAACGGCGCGAGGTCTGAAACTCTCTCGCCCTCCCTCCCCCTGCTCCTACACGTCACTTGACCTAGCCGAACAGAGAGGGAAGAGAAAACTCTTGCTAGCTATTCTGTCGACCAATATAGCACCTGCTACCCATACCTATCCGAAATGGCGGAAAAATCCATATGGCGGCGAAGGAAATGTCCCAGCATTGAAGAAGAGATGGAAAAAAGTCTGGTAATTTGAAGAAAAAGTCTGGAAATTTGAAGAAAAAGTCTGGAAATTTGAAGAAAAAGTCTGGAAATTTGGAGATTATCCCATCAGGATAAAATCCGCCCCGGGCGGGAATCGAACCTGCGGCCTAGCGCTTACGAGGCAGACGCACTACCAACTAAGCTAGCTAGGCTGGCAATTTCTCTGAGTTTTGAAGAGAGAACTTTAGGTACTAGGAATGGAATAGGGGAGAATATCAAAAGCTTAAATTTCGCGCCATTAGAGATTTACGGACATTAGAAATTTGTAATTTTGGCACATCCACTAACAATGAATATTTTTGGTGACAAAAGAAATCAATACTTTTGGTGAATGTGCCAAAAGTACCTACCATCCTACGAGTTTTGTAAAAGTCCGAGAAACAAAAGAGGATTGAGCCAGAAAAACAATATACATTATCACAGTTTTTCCTTCTTGGAACAGCTGTTACTGCTGGGTTTCTCCTGTCCTCCTCTCTTCGATTTCGGTTCTCCTCTATCAAACCTCTTCAAAAAAAGTCCGAGAAACAAAAAGGATTAAGCTGCGAGAAACAATTCACAGGTTTACTCTTCAATTAACATCGTGCAAAAATCCTACTGAGCAGACTCCTCAGACGTATCAATTAGGTCTACAGGATGTGTTTAATAAAACAGAATCGTTTCACAGCTTGAGACTTAAATGGATTGTCCTAATAACGGATGAGTCACTAGAATTCAAGTTGAGCTATGTTCGTTGTCGTCGAACGTATCATGTCCAGCCTAGTTAGCTTGGAGGGTAGTGCGTCTGCCTTGTAAGCGCTGGGTCGCGGGTTTGATTCCTGCCCGGGGCGAACTTTATCCTAAACAGATAAGGTTCGTTCTCGGAACGGCTGGCTTTCTCCTATCCGGTTTTTCTTTTCTCTTCGATTTCGAGACGGCAAGAACTCTGTTGTTACAGTTCCCTCCTTAAAGCTTGAGAAAAAAAAGGTTTGCCACACTGACTTTATGGTTGAAGAAGAAGATCACTTGAAATTGTGGGAAGTTGGAAACTCTAATTTTTTCCAAGGAAACATGTTTCGACCGCAGTACCGTGACGTCAAACTTCACGATTTACCGGTATTTTTGAAATCGATTTATCTCGGGATCTAGAAGTCGTAGAAGAAAAAGAAAAATTTCGTTGTTCCTCATTTTTCCTGCTTTTTGACTTTGAAACATCACCCAAGTAAGCGCAACTGATCTATTCAAGTTGAGCTATGTTCGTCGTCATTGTCGTCGAACGTATCATGTCCCGCCTAGTTATCTTAGAGGGTAGTGCGTCTGCCTTGTAAGCGCTAGGTCGCGGGTTTGATTCCTGCCCGGGGCGAACTTTATCCTAAACAGATAAGGTTCGCTCTCGGAACGGTTGGCTTTCTTCTATCCGGTCTTTCTTTTCTCTTCGATTTCGAGACGGCAAGACCTCTGTTGTTACAGTTCCCTCCTTAAAGCTTGAGAAAAAAAAAGGTTTGCCACACTGACTTTATGGTTGAAGAAGATCACTTAAAATTGTGGGAAGTTGAAAACCCTAATTTTTTCCAAGGAAAGATGTTTGAAAAGATGGTAGATCGGAAACACACAAAGTGTACCTGGCCTTCTCTTGTGGAAAATTGCTACCAACTGAATTACCTACTGATCTTCAATTACCTATCCAGAGTACGTAGAGCTATTTTCAGTTGTAGAAAAGACGACGGAGAAATAATATTTTCGGGAATCGAACACCTTACCTACACTGGACAAAAATTTTCATTGCCAAATTGCTGATTTTTCGTTAAGGCTGGCTGCCTCAAATTTAAGGCGGTCTGGCTCTCTACTTGAGAGCAAAAAGCTATTTATTTCACCTACCTTCCAGTTTCATTTCCCGGTTGCATTGACTCCTTCACATTCTCCAATAATTTTTCACGTACGCCATACAAGAATGCCATTTAAAATCAATTTTATTTTCACTTGATACTTTTACTAATTTAACTTGTGTGTGAGTTGATAAAACTTCTTTGGGTAGTATTTTCCTAAAGAGTTCGTAGTGATTTTGTGATTTCACTGAACGGATTTTTGACCAGATAACTGATTTGTGATTATTCGATTTTTGGAAGAAATACAAGGTTGGCTGTTCTTCTTTGGGAACCAAAGACGAATGACGGGTATCCTCTCTTGAAAATCTACCTAGGTTATTGATTAAGTTTATTATGTTAGATACCTAACTGCTTTATAAACTTGCTTCTTGTTAGGCTCTGCATTATGCTACAAGTATTTTCAAACCCTACTGTTAATCAAAAACCAATGAAAATTCCTTCTTCATTCATTCAATATTAATCTTTTTCGGTAAGGATTAGTTTGTGACAAAAGTTAGAAAAACAAAGCAAAGCTGTTCAGTTCTTCACACGTCAGAGCAAATCACACCAAGGTCATATACAATCCAAGGACTTATTTCTCAAAAGGATTCTCGTGTACCTATCTTGTGGTTTGTACAAACTAGAAGTTGAATTTTCTAAAAGTCAATGGCTTTATTCGCGACCAGTGGAGCCATCAAACATCAGCTTTTCAGAAATGGGTTATATACGGTCAGTAATGTCCAAAGAGACATGACCAAACTTTCACACAAGATACACAAAATTCACACATAACACAAACCAATAGGGATACTGACTGTATTTTATTTCCGACGCATGGGTTTTGAAAAAAAGCGATCAACTGTTAGGAGCATTAGCAAATTTTCACACAAGATTTACTGTCAAAGTTTCGCGCAAGATACACAATTTTCACACTCAACAAGAACCAAAGCGTAACATACTTGGCACGGCGTCTTTCTTCCTGGACAAAGTCCTCTTCCTGGCTATCCTCGTTCTCTTCTTCCTCTGAAGAATATTCGTTCAACATTAGTCCAGACGTGACTCTAGGATCTGGAGTGGAGGCTTTGGTCTTCCTGTTCAGGACTTGCTCGAACAACTGGTCTTCCCGGGATTTGGGCGGAGGGGCTGGCTTCGGGGGTTCTGGCTTTGGAATCGTCTTGGGAGGTTCTGGCTTTGGAGTCACCTTTGGAGGCTCTGGTTTTGGGACGGACTTTGGAGGTTCTGGTTTTGGAGTCACTTTTGGAGGCTCTGGTTTGCTAAGGTCAAGCAAAACGTACGAATACATTATTCCCTTACGTATTCTTATGTAAAACATGTTTGTTACCTACTCTCTTTTTTTTTAAATTTTTCAAGAAAATAATAAAAAACAAATTGGCATGAAGTCTTGCAGAGAAAAATAAAGGGGCTTGGCTTCCATTGAAAAAAATTCCGTATGATCCCCGGATGCTAAATTTAAATCTCGTACCTCTCGGCAATTGAAACGCTACTTGAAGAGAAAAATAAATGGCTTTCTCGCCGGCCGGTGTGGTATTTCAAGAATAATTACCGATATTATAACCACACAGACTACATAGAATAAATCAAGAGTAATGTCCTCTCCTATGTCCTATACTCCAATGGGTAGATTAGCCCAGGTATGCTCACAGTGCTCACTGCTCTTAACACTCGGTGTGCCAAACTGGCAATCATACTCAGGGACCAAAGTGCGGATAAATCAACAACAGGTTGAATGGCAGAGATTACCTTGGGCAATAGTCCTGCCCATTGGTTGAATTTCATACGAACTATACCAGAGCCCCATAATATCAAATATCAAGGATTCTACGCCAGCTTAGTTAGCTTGGAGTGTGTCTGCCTTGTAAGCCCTAGTTTCCATTTAATAATAATAATAACAATAATAGACTCTTGAGTGACCTCTTCAATTTCGGGACGATAAGACCATAGCAGTTACAGTTCCCTCTGTCAAACCTCTTAAAAAAAAAAAAAAAAATCCTTTTTCTGAGCAAATGAAAAAGATATGCTGTAAGTATTAAGTATAGGTACATGTAAGATAACTGATAACGCTCCTTGACTGATGAAGGTATGGGTCTGTGCCGTTGATATGCGACGAACCAAATTTGTACCAAATTTTACGTTGCTTAACTTCAATGATTTTATTCCCAATTTCGCCAAACTAACTTCAATATAGTGAGAAGATTAGGGTAATACACTCTGACAGATGTGTTTGTAAGATACCTATTCCTAATTTAATAGGTGACCTACTTCGCGAATTAAATAGGCGGGCAACATTAATCCATAGGTGATGGGCAGCATAAATATTTAAATGAATAAATAGGTGTATCATTCCCTGGAATTAAACAATAGATATAAAAAACGAGTAGGAAAATAAATCCATAATGCGGATATAAAAATCAAGCATTCGGGAAAGATTAAATAAAAAGTAAATAAAAGAAGAGAAAAAAAAAAAGAAATCAATTACATAATTTGGACGAAAACCAAAAAAATCGTTTCGAAAAAGAGGCGGAGGTAGTGGGGGGAGGTACTGAGGCTCCCGGACCCACAAATAGAAAAGCGGTGGTCATCCTCACCTCTCTAGAACAGAGGTTGATCCATTAGAAACCATCAGCTTACCTCTTGTATTCTGAGTAGCCCAGAACCGCATACCACAGCGTAAACATGTTGCGATCACACAAACAGTTCGATTTAATTAGAATATTCGATTTCGCTTAATTTAATTTAGAAAAAAACTTGCAAACATAAGAAACGAAAACATTATTTTTTCGAACACAAACAATAACTTACCTCTTGTATTCTGAGTAGCCCAGAACCGCATACCACAGCGTAAACATGTTGCGATCACACAAACAGTTCGATTTAATTAGAATGCGATTTCGCTTAATTTAATTTAGAAAAAAAACTTGCAAACATAAGAAACGAAAACATTATTTTTTCGAACACAAACAATAACCTTTTTTTTTTTTTTTTTTTTTTTTTTTTCAAAAATATTGTGCCTCAATAATTGTATGGTTCCTAAGAAGATTAGTGACAGGATCAATGAAGTTAAGATATCCTGAAAGACTGATCTTTTGGGGATCTCAAATAAATTTAGACCATTTAGGGGAGGTATTTTCCAAGATTTTGAGGTCTTCACTAGTCACAAGCTGTCTGTTGCGTTTGAACGAAGCATGTGTTTCGTACTTAAATTATTTTGTGTTCTCTTCATTAATGAATCATAATTGAACTAATTAACATCGAATACATTCCATCCATCTACGCATCTTACAAGAATGTTTCCAAGTCAGTTACGAAGCTCATGACTCGGTGAAATCATCAGCTGAAGTTGTAAAAAAAAAGTGAAATTATCAGGTGGTAAAAGGCGAAATATCACGTTACGTGAGCCCACGTATAACGTGATAGTAGTGTGTTTCCACCTTTGTAGGGGCTCCGTAAAGACCTTTCTTTTGAAGTCCTGTCTATCTATTCACATCAAGAAGTACCTAATACTTTACAGAGACAATCTCTTCAACCATCATTTTGGGAAATTGAGCAAACTAGAGACAACCATCACAAAGACAGGATGGGAGAAAGCCAGCCGTTTTGAAAACGAACATTATCTGTTTAGGATAAAGTCCGCCCCGGGCGGGAATCGAATCCGCGGCCTAGCGCTTACAAGGCAGACATGCTATCAACCAAGCTAAATGGGCTGGCTTCAAAAAGGGGAAGCTAGGTATAAACCGACGTACAGCATTAAAATCCATGTTCGACCCCCCATTTAGGGGCTCCAGAGGGACACGTTCAGGGCCCCCAAATGCCTATAATTTAGAATTTTAGAGCACCCCCCTTTCCGTGAATCCCTTTCGGGTGGCCCCCGAAAAAGTAAATACTCCACTGCCCCAGAAGTGGTACTTTTTGGAGAAAAATGGTCAGCATTGGGCAGAAAAGAACCGGCCGTAAGGCAATTTCCCTTATGGTTGGTTTTTTCCTGCTTAATGTTGTCTAAATGTCGTAGATTCATAGAAGCTTAACCCATCCTTTAGGGCTGTTTGTCCCTACACCTCCGCCTCAGATGTCTTAAAAGTCGGTCCGGGGGATGAGAAAAACCGTAGAGATGAAGGAAAGCGGTGTCCCCCTTAGCTTTTGAGGAAGATTCGCCACTGGCCCTAGTGTATCGATTTCAACACCCCACTCCAGAATGCTCCAGACATTTAGACTCTGGCTGTGAGAAAGCTTTTATTTTTTTGCAGACAAAAAGGGTTCTTCCCTTCGTCTTTGTACAAATATTACCCTTGTTTGTTTGCATAGGTACATAATGGATTTTGCCTGCGTAAGATGTTTTGTTACGTTTGGATTACCTATTAAAATATTAGATTGTTACATTTATTACGTATGGGTAGAGAGATGAAGTCGAAGCATGTGTTT
>NW_007382717.1:0-7913 GCF_000475195.1 Diaphorina citri | reverse complement strand
TCCTTCTCCTTTTCCTCCCTTTCTCCTGATTCTCATAACCGTGGTATTTTCCGACAGGTCAATATGAATTAGGTCTTAGCCAGTGCCCAGTGGTGTAGTGATTAGCGCTGGAGCTTTCCTAGCTGATTTGGATCTGAAGTTTGATGGTTCGAATCCAAGTCTAGTCATAAATCAGTTTAATCGGAGAACAATTTTTGTGACGAACAATAATGTTCAATACAGTTGAAATACCTTCACACTTCGCAATATTCATTTTATTTGTTTACCTATTAGGTATTTATTTATTTGTTTGTTCATTTGTTTATTTATTTTCAATAAGGACAAAGTATTATTAAATTTTAGTCTGGTTACCACTTTTGTATTTTAGGTAGCAATTATTTCAATCAGACCTTCAAAAAAATGCAAGACGGGATGTGTGGCCATTTGGTCACCCATCCAACACAAACAGGGTTGTCTAAAAAAGTCCTATTTTCCTTTCACAATTTCCATGGT
The DNA here is from genome assembly GCF_000475195.1 of Diaphorina citri. Lineage (NCBI taxonomy): Eukaryota > Metazoa > Arthropoda > Insecta > Hemiptera > Psyllidae > Diaphorina > Diaphorina citri. The sequence goes on along the minus strand of NW_007382717.1, from coordinate 7,421 downwards.
GGTTTTCACAATTTAAAAAGAAAGTACCGTTTCCCCATTTTCCACTATTACCACAATGTCAGACAATGTTCCATTTCCCTATTTCCCCATATGGAAATTTCAAAAGGAAAAACGCGTCAATACACCACTAGATTTTGTCTACTAATCTACCGTAGAGCTGATTATGATTCTCCTCATAAAATTTGACATTGTCTTGAGCGAAATTTGCACTCTAGAAGTTACAATACATTTATGCTCTCAGTCAAGTTATGCTGTTGGTACTAGTACCATAGAAAAAAAAAAAATATGTTTACTATCGAGTACTTTACTATGTAAATGGATAAAATAGGATTTTTGAATCTACGTAAAGTCTATGGACCAGAGGATGGTCATGTTAGAACACAACGAAATGATGACAACCTGAAAGAATATGGCCTTTTTTAACTTTTTCATTAACAGATTGTGGGTAATGTAAAACAGCTTCTGTTTAATTGCTAGCTATCTATGTAAGTAGCTTCACAATTGAAAAGTAAAGTCATTCTCTTACTCAGTTAAGTCAGGCCAAACAGTTAGGTGTCTGGGTGCCAAGAACAATCGCTCACTTAACAATGGATTATTATGCAAATGAGAATGATAAATCTGGTACATTAACAACGTGGTTGAGTACATGTACCCGTTGAAATATTTGCAATCGAAAAACGAGTACAAATTTTTGTCGATGGTGGGATTCGAACCCGGGACCTTCTGCATGGCAAGCACCTCAACTTCACACTCATGTAAAATATGTTTATTGATTTTACCTTTATTATCTATGTACGTTACCATGTACCTGTTTGTACGGACTCTCATTAGTAGGTACCCTATTACTTGTTCTTGATTAAACTTTTGCATAGAGTACGAATATCCTCAAACAACTTTGACAAGTTTCATTTTGCTATCTAGTCAGATTTTCTTTTAGGTACTACTAATTTTTCTTTTTGTAGACATCTAAGGGGCATCTCTCTAAAGTTCTAAACGACTACGGTCCTATTGCAATTTCAGAAACCTTTTGTCAAGTTCTTTAAGGTCAAAAAATCAAAATTTAAGATCCAAAATTTCAAACTTATTTGATGATACATATAGGGTTTGTTCTAAAGGTCTTCTCTGTTCTAAAGCTATCTTTTTGATTGCCAGGTCCGAGCACAATACGAGTTGTGTCGAAGGAGAAAGATCCCCAGTCTGACGTATCCTCAAATAGCTGAGGTAGCTTTAAGTGAAGGACCACAGAGGTTTCGGTGGCTGGCACCTTACGGACGGTAAGCGGTTTTCTTTTCTATACCGTTTTTATTTTCAGCACTTTTCTTTTTTTGTGGACACACCTTCATAAGACAGGCTTCCTTGTAAAGGTGTGTCCACACTCCACATATAGTCGACGGCCGTCGATCGACAAGGTGAATCTATGTTGTCGAGGCAGTGTGGACGGTTCAGTCGATGTCGATCGATGGCCAGTCGACTATGTGTGGACACACCGAGTTTGTAAGAGTTAGCTTGGAAGGTAGCGCCTGCCTTGTAAGAGCTGAGTTGCGGGTTCTATTCGCCCTCCGGGCGGACTTTTTCCTAAACAAATTCTGTCCTCTCTTCGTTTTCAGGATAATAAGACCTCAGTAGTTACAATTGCCTCTATCAAACCTCTTGAAAATCTTCTAATTTTAAGCACATATAAAATTACGTAGGTAGGTGTACACTATACAGCTTTTTCCACGACTAGCTTTTTATCATACCTACGCTGCCAGGAAAAAAAAAAAAAAAATCTACACACCTTCACTGTGCCTAGTGCAATGTTGCGTAGATATTGCACCATGAATTTCATGACCTTAAGCCGAGAATAAACTCAACTAGGTGTACCTGCACTATGCAGATAAAATGGTGAAGATATATCAATATTATCAATAACGAGCATCTTAGAATTTTTATTCAAAGATGGGAACGCCAACCTAAGTACTCGCGACCATAGTAAGCATGGTTTTATATGGACACCTGATATACTTACCCTATACTTACTTGGTAATACCTAGGTAGATAATAATAATAATAATAAGGAATCAGTTGATCATGCAATATGTAACTCAAATGACCGGTTGCTCTTAATTCTGGGTAAAAGTACCTGGGTACTCGCGACCTTGGAAAAAGGTAGAAGACTCCGTAGTGTGATAAGAAGTAATAAGAACTCTCTTGTCATACCAAATAAGCAGTACCTAATACATGAGATCTAATGCATGAGGTATTGAGCAGACTCTTTAGCGATTCCTAAACTTTGAAATCTTTTAACGAAGAAGACAGAGTAACAAAAAGAAGGTCAGTTATAATGATAATATTCATATAAATATTGAGTCCCGCCGGACGAACTGGTTTTGTAAATATCTCACACGTTCTTCAATTTTGCACGAGATTAAGAAAGTTGTATTTATGTAGATATGTACCTATACGAGTTGTATAAGCTGCTAGTCACAGTGGTGTGTAACTGCTAGTTCTTCTTGGTTTATTCTTGAAAGTTGGGTTGGCACCTGCCCAACCAATACCATTAAGTTTATGAGAATAATTGATTATCTAGAATATCTAGCGATTAGTGCCGTCTTCGGAGCCAAAAACAATTGGCATTTATAATGTGAGGTTTTGGAAAGTCTTTACAGTGAAAATACATTTATTACCGAGCTATGTATGTTTCAATAGATCATCATTAATTATAGGTTACTGGTATAGCAATTTATTAGAACAAGCTGTGATTAGATTTTTAGCTCAGTAAATTGTACTGATGGTAGAACTCATCTCACCCAGAAACAGGGCCACTACAGGGCCCCCAATACAGCCAATCGATCACAAAATCCATCAATGTGGCCATCAGTGCACTCCCATTTACCTATTTTAGTTTAACAAGCTATGGACTTTACCAATCCATAGGTGTGCCAACTGTGCCAATTTTGCCGGTGTTATCCTTTTTTTATCCTTTCAATGCGCTTACAAGGCAGACGCGCCACCAACCAAGCTAACTAGGCTGGCAAGATCCTTCTTTCACAGGCGTGTTCAGAAGAATCGCTACAACATCGAGTCGAGATGGTGGTTAAATCATATACGATCAACGACAGCAGAGAGTACATTGCGGACAATGAGGTGAGAGGGTCCAATCTGTCTATGGGGGACACGGAAGCCCAGAGGAATGAGAAAACACCCCCGGACGATCAATATGATCCGTACGCGAACCGAAATGTCAAACATCCCACCTCGTAAGTACCCAACATTGGCCTTTTTGGTATCTATGACTTTTGATATGACATTTGACGGACTTTTTGGTTTGATCCACGACCAGACGAGAAATCTCTAGTCTCTTCTTGTAAATTTCGAGACGAAAATTTGATTCTGTTTTGTCTCGTGGACAGGGCGAGACAAGAAATGACTTGAGAAATAGTCACTTATGTACAAAAATAATAATAATAATAATCATGAGGCAAAAAATTTCTCCACGTTCATCGCTACTTTATGGTACCTATGCCATTTAACAGATTTTTTTCATTTTAACCAAAAAATTCCTTTTGGGGTTTTCTAATTTGGAGTGCATCATTTCGTGATAGATCCTTGGTTAAAATTTGCCATAATACTCATATTATGTAGGGTACCTACATAAATCAATACAATTATCAACTTAGGTGAAAGGGCAATAAAATAATTATTCTTTTACACCCCTAAAAGAACCTTTTAAAAAACTTTTCAATATTTGCTTTCAGTTACGGGGACTCCCTATTTCACATGCTGAAAGCCAGTCTGGGCACCGGTATTCTGGCTCTTCCTAACGCCTTCAAAAATGTCGGTTATGTAACCGGCGTTGTTGGAACGTTAGTCATCGGCCTCTTCTGTACCTACTGCATCCATCTTCTGGTAAGAATTGAAATGACCTATCTACTGTATTTATTATCTTTTTTGTTGCAAAATGTGAGAAAATAGGGATTCCAAAAATACTAATAAATCCATTTTGCCAAAAAATAACAACTTATACAGTAGTAAAGTTTGGACAACGATAGACAGTTTTAAGTTTTAAACGAATCAACGGGCTGAGTCCATGTTAAAGTTGTTTTATAGGAATTACGGAAGGATATACCATTTAAAAGAAAAATGTATGTTCTGAGTTTTTTGTCGATCAAATATAAATGGAAACTTGTTTTTAAAAAAAAATTAACGTCACTGTATAACAACTGCTAAGGTTTTAGGGGTGCTCGGCCCCGCGACAGGGTTTTACTCTCTATTCGACAAGTTCCCCGCCTCCTACTGTATAGGCTCTTAGCAAACCAGGTTTTACCTTCCATCCGGTGACAAGTTGCCTCCTCACAATTAACCTCACTCAGCTTGAGTGGGGCCGTGGAAAACCAGCACCCCGCGATTGCCCAGATGGTCACCCATACGGATACGAACCACGTGCACCGTTGCTTAACTTCAGTGATCGATCGGGAAATGATGCATTCAACGTGTTATCACCGCTTCCTCAAAAGAAAAGATTAACAAACTTTTTTTTTACCCAACCAGGAATCGAACTTGAATTCCAATGTGATAAGTGCTACCGTACTTGTATGAGGTGACAGCTAAATCGTTCTTTAAAAGCATGTCATGTTGCTCGATCCTAATCTCAAGTCTAAGGTTAAGGTAACCCAAGTGATCGCGCTGTTTACCGCTTGCAAATTGGTTGAGTAATTTTATTCGTAGGTACATCTCTTTGTCTTTAGTACTGTCATGTGCCTGCCTACTTAGCTTGGAATCGCGCCTACCTTGTAAGCGCTAGGTCGCGGGTTTGAGTCCCGCCCGGAGCGGACTTTATTCTAAACAGATAAGGTTCGTTCTCAGAACGACTGGCTTTCTCCTATCCTCTCCTTCTCTCTTTAATTTCTGGACGTCCAGACCTACCTTATTACAGCTCCCTCTATCAAATCTCAACTCCTAATTTTTTTGATTTCGCCGAGAATCGAACTCAACCCTCTACATGCTTAATCAGAGTCATGATATCCTCTAAGCCTCGGATTATCCGGATTCATATAAGGCTTATTATCCTCTTGTTATAATCTATGTATACCTACATTACCTACCTGTTTACCTACTCCTACTTTTCGACGGCCCGTAAACCTTGGCACTGTGACATGCACTTAACCAGAAAACAAACCTCAGGTGGAAAGCCTCAATGGTAATCTCACAGGTCAAAGAAGAGGTTACAGCGTTTTGTATAATTATCCTGCCTACATGTTTATTATGTTCTTGGGGAGGAGGCATTTTTTTTTTTTTTTAGCTTTGAATGTCGAACTTGCACACTATTGGGTCGTGAATGTGAATAGGTAACGGCTTGGAAGGCGAAACTGTGATGTGAATGTTAAGAGATTTTTGTAATTTGTTTCAAATTTAAATCAAGTAAGTATTTACGAATACTTACTTGATTTAAATTTAGAGTGATAGTGTGATCACTCAATCACTCATAGGTCATGGTCTTCTTTGCTTACGGTCGAGGAAAAAATCCAGTAAAATAAGGTTTAAATTCAACCAGCCTAGTTAGCTTGGCGGGTAGCGTGTCTGCCTTGTAAACGCTAGGTCGCGGTTTCAATTCCCGCCCGTGGGGGAATTTTATCCTAAATAGATAGGTAAGGTTCGTTCTCGGAACGGCTTGCACAAGTAAAACGTTTGTGATTGGCAGACATTAACTCATAATAATTTATCGGTATCTCTATCCAAGAATTCCAGAATAAAACATTGGTTATGATTGGTTACCATTCGTTTATCTTTGGAACCTGTTCTGCACGAGAGTAAGTTAGGTACATACCAGTATAGGTACCCGTATTGCGTCTTTAGAATTTGCTGTTTTCTCTCTTTTCAAAGCAGTGTGTCTTTATATGGGTGTGTACGGCCGATATGGTCCAAAGAAGTCAAAAACGTTCCATTTTATCGAACTGTTCCCTGAATTTGCACACAGCCTGTAGAGTAGGTATATCTGGTACATATTAAGCTATCAGTATTTATGACACTGGCTCTAATGAGTAGGCAGTGATATTGTTAAATAATTTTATTGTGCGATATGGAACATTAATATCGTGAGATTAAGCTAGGTGGTTAATCCCAGATAACTCAATGCCGGGGTCTTTGGTGTCATTGAATGATCAATGATTGAAATACATATTATTTAACTTGTCTGATTTTAAAAGAGACAGGCAGACGACTTCTTGCTAAAAAATAATAATAATAATTTAAAAAAGCATTGATATTCAAAAGAGTATTAGCCTTCCTTGCTGCACCTACGAGCAAATCTAAGTCGAGTGATGGAAAAATGTAGGTACATATGTATTGATATTTCTAGCTTTTGTACATATTTTCTTCTCTATTTATTTACTCGTACTTTAAATTTGTGTTTGAAAAATGTTAAGGTCTTAGATACTTACGTAGGTACACACCTACCTCAATAATTAGTTTCCATTCACAAGTTACTCTTAAGTCGTAAGACATAATCCACATACCTATAGGTACCTACTAGATAATCTTCTAAATATCTCGCCTAATATAATCGGCAAATCAGTAAAACTCCAACATTTACTTTAATCTATGACTATACAGTGTGGAATAAAGTCCCTGAGATAACAGGCTAACATTTATTTTCAATTTTTGAAAGCGCTAGTTCCTTTTGAGCTTTTTCCCTGTATAGCCCTAAACAGCGGAACTTTGGTCCCGAATAACGGCCAACCGTACCTTCTGGAAACAGGGCCCGAGGATATTTTTGATCTAAATAATTTATCGAATCTCTGCGAAAAATTCGAGCGACTTTGGCTGATATCTAAAGGCCTGAGCACTGAGAACTCTTTTTGAGTTTTTTCAAAGATTTGGCTTTAAATAGCGGCCGAACCGTGGCGCGTAGGTACATTTCTCGAGGTCCGGCCCGCGAACACTTTTGATGATCATCAACTATGGAAGCTTTTGATCATAAAAATTATTAAAGAAATCGGGAAAGCTACCCTCTAAACTCTAAAGGGTCTAAACTTCTAAAGTAACCAGGGTACAGGAGTTTTATCGGACTCTGTATACAGACATACAGAGTATACCCTGTACTCCTCGTTGCAGTGGTTATCTTCCTCTCTCCTCATGAGAGAATCTCCTAGCCAAGTTTCTCCGTGATTGATTCTCTTTCCTAATCCAGCACACAGGCAAAACCTGATCAGCAACTTTTGCTTTTTTTACAACTCCTGCAAGTTGATGTAATTTTAAGTTCGAGTGTTGGTCACGTGTAAAAGTGCGATTTTTTGAGTGAAAATATATTTTTTTACAAGTGATCTTTTCTTTGTAAAAGTGTCTGTGTTAAACCTGTGAATTTTTAATTTTTAAACCGTGTTCTTAGGGCTACTCATTGGTAATTGTTTAATAATCTAGAGGTGTGTGATTGAATAAAGTTG
>NW_007382716.1:6403-7915 GCF_000475195.1 Diaphorina citri | reverse complement strand
TATTATTAATCGTATGAACGTATATTTTAACATCATATAGGAAAGTTGAACATGAACAATAGAAAAAGAAAAACGGTATTGAAAAGAACAGTAAATCACAGTCGGATATCGAGAGTCTCTATGTCTGTGACAGCACTGTCACTGATAGCACTGTCACTGTCACTTCGATTCCTATTATTTTCATTTCGATTCTTGTCTTCTCTTTGATTCTGATCATCTTCCTTTTTCTTTTCGTCTAATTTTAGTTGAATATAATTCGCTTAGCTTCTTTTCTCGTCTCTTCTCTTCTAGTTCTCTCTCTTTTTTTTCTTTTCAATTCTCTTCTCTTCTCTCCTCTTCCATTCTATTCTATTCTTACCTCAATCTATTCTATCACTTCTATTTTTCGCTTTCTGTTCTTCTCTTCTTTGTCTTTTCTTATCTATTTCCACCCTTCTATTCTCGTTCTCTCCCTTTTGTTGCCTTTTCTTTACTTCTCTACTCTTCTCTCCTTTCTTCTTTGCTTTGTTGTTTGTTTCTTCTTCCATTCTATTCTATTCTATGCTTACCTCTCCAGCATAGGCTTTTCCATCAACAGTATGTTCAGAGCCCTTGTTACTAACACATCCCTGGTGACAGTGGAATTCTATTCTATTCTATTTTTTACTATTCTATTCTATTTTATTCAATTCTATTCTCTTCTTTACTATTCCATTCTATTCTATTCTATGCTTACCTCTCCAGCATAGGCTTTTCCATCAACAGTATGTTCAGAGCCCTTGTTACTAACACATCCCCAGTGACAGTGGAATTGTTCAAGCCGATATTTGTGATGCAGAGGTCCTCCAGTCAATTCTGAAAATAGAGAAAATTACTTCATTATTGACATTGGAGACTTTGAAAAGAAGAAGAAAAAAAGAGGTTGGATAGAGGAAACTTAGTTACAGTTTGAGGTCTGCAATTATGGACGGAGCTTTATCGTCCTGAAATTAGAAGAATGACAGGATAGGAGAAAGCCAACTGTTCCGAGAACGAACATTATCTGTTTAGGATAAAGTTCGTCCCGGGTGAGGCTCGAAAACGCGACCTAGCGGTTATTTCTGGCATTTTAGTTGGAGTTGGTTAATTCTGTTGGCACTCGCCAACAATACCTCGGGATGGACTTAGACTTCAGTAGAATAGTACTGAATACAGTACATTTGAAAAAACCCAGTACCTTTTGAAAAAATTCAGTACCTTTTGAAAAAATTCAGTACCTTTTGAAAAAATTCAGTACCTTTTGAAAAAATTCAGTACCTTTTGAAAAAATTCAGTACCTTTTGAAAAAATTCAGTACCTTTTGAAAAAATTCAGTACCTTTTGAAAAAATTCAGTACCTTTTGAAAAAATTCAGTACCTTTTGAAAAAATTCAGTACCTTTTGAAAAAATTCAGTACCTTTTGAAAAAATTCAGTACCTTTTGAAAAAATTCAGTACCTTTTGAAAAAATTCAGTACCTTTTGAAAAAATTCAGTACCTTTTGAAAAAATTCAG
>NW_007382716.1:1961-6151 GCF_000475195.1 Diaphorina citri | reverse complement strand
TACTTCCAGGTGAGGGGTTTCTCCTCCAGGGTCTTGTCCGAGGATACCTAATGGAAAAAAAATGTAAACATTGTCAACTAGTTTTAAGCGAGGGATCCGAGTTCCGTCCCAGTTTGGGTTGGGATGGAAATCGCATGATTTAGGCTTTTCGGACGGAACTGGTGTTCCTCCAGTTTTAAGACCTATCTTCTTTTTCTTTTTTTTTCGCCTTTTCCCGTGTACAGACGGGGTCGGCGTTTTTCGTCAGCCTCTCAATCAGCCCTAACTTGGGTGATTGCTTTGGGCTGACATTTGATTTTGGATGCAAATTTTACGAGTGGATACCCTTCGCACTCAACCTTTTGCTATTTCTTGAGCAAGGGAAATTCAGACTGGTATACTGTTTAACGTCCCCCAGCCAGACACAGTTTTAAGAGCTTTCTATATGTATATTATTATTACAATAAAGGCAATTTACATTTACAATTTAATAAAATTCGATTTTGAAAAATTCGATCTTACAACGACAAAAAACCCAAGCCTAAATTTAAAAAGCATTAGTCAATACACTCAATACATAATTTAACAGCGGAAACAAAATGCGAAGTCGATTTAAAGTCACCCAATATGAGTGACTTTAACAAGGCGTATTTTTCTTTAACAAAGGCGTCACTTAAGGCGTATTTTTTCTTGTGAAATTGAAACTGATTTATTCGCAAGAATCCTGCAAGTCGTATCGACATTGACGGGAGACTGACGTTCGCCGGACGCTTCCGGGAACATCTTGGGCCACATTGACGGACCTGGAATCAAAGAGAGGACTTGGGATTAGACATCAAATTTTATTCGTTTCTTACGAGGACAAAGTATATGGGATATCCAGAATTGGATAGGATAAGTAAGGAAGTTTTATATATACCGTCGTATCGACATTGACGGGAGACTGACGTTCGCCGGACGCTTCCGGGAACATCTTGGGCCACATTGACGGACCTGGAATCAAAGAGAAGACCTGGGATTAGACATCAAATTTTATTCATTTCTTACGAGGACAAAGTATATGGGATATCCAGAATTGGATAGGATAAGTAAGGAAGTTTTATATATTATAGTTCCCTTATTTACCATAGGGACTGACCCGAGAACAAACTCAAAACCGAGCGGACTGGAGAAGGCTGACTCGTAACACCGACCCCGCATAAGCGGGAAATGGTGAAGGAAAAGATGAAGAAGATTTACCATATATTATGTATTGTTTATTTCTTATTCTTGTAAATAAACAGGGCTCTGACCTTGCTTTCAATTAAAAAAAAAAAAGTATATGGGATGGGTGGGTTTCACGAACCTACTTTTCAGCCCCTAACAGCTGACAGCCCTGGTAAACCTGTAAAAATCATATCGAACTTAACAGGCCTTCTAAGGGCTGAAAAAATGTTGGTGAAATGCAGTTTCTTTGTGTTATTATGTCACAACTTTGGTGCTCACTGCAGCATTGTAGGATTTTTCCCAATATCTCAATAATCCTAACTTCCAATGTTTACCTACCATGCTGGCACTGGTCGCTATGGGCACTTACATGTCATAGCTACTCATTTTCCTCACGAGGCTGAGTGGACCCCGCAACAGCCAGTCTAGGAATCAATCCTTTGCAGATACAAATTTCTTGACCCCGCCGGGAATCGAACCCGGGTCTCCCGCGTGCAAGGCGAGTGCAGTGACCACTACGCCAAATTTCTTGACCCCGCCGGGAATCGAACCCGGGTCTCCCGCGTGCAAGGCGAGTGCAGTGACCACTACGCCATGGGAGCCTGTCTGCTCATTTGCTCTGGTCCTTTGTGTAGCGATTTCCCATTGACGTGACTTCTGAACAAGTACCAAAATGGCAGTTATACCTACAGTGCTAGACGAGTTAGCTAAACAGCTAGCCGACGAGTTAGCTAAATAGCTAACCGTCTTCCTTTGTTACCGTTTCCCCTATACAGTTATTCAATGACGTTAAATAAACCGCTATCAAACTTTTACTTCGTCGACCTTTGCCAATAATTTGCACTGAACTTTTATCTAAATCACGTGACTATAAATGTGCAAATATTTTTTTACAGGGTGTTACAGGTACCTTCCTTTATAGATTATATTAACCAAAGTATTTAAAGTATTCATTGATCCCTGTACATCAATCCATTCGGGGATAAGCTACCCACCTGCTCACATTAACCTCACCCCAGCCTGATTTCGATTGATTGTATTGGTATTTAAATCAGTAAATGACGTAGTGTTTCTATACTTTGAAATAAGCAGCAAACCTACCTGTGCACTTTCTTCATTGCTATTAAGTGATTGGACTTCCTCTATATACAGGGTGTTTAAGCTTAAAGTAACTCCTTAACTTTAAGTCGGACAGTCTTGAAATTTGAAACCGCACTGAGAAAAAAAAATAATTATTGTATTCTTATTAGATAGATATTGTGATAGAAATTAGTGTCCGCTCTACACTTGGAGTTAGACCACGCTACGTCACTGACCTCACCCCAGCCTGATTTCGATTGATTGTATTGGTATTTAAATCAGTAAATGACGTAGTGTTTCTACTTTGAAATAAGCAGCAACCTACCTGTGCACTTTCTTTATTGCTATTAAGTGATTGGACTTCCTCTATAGACAGGGTGTTCAAACTTAAAGTAACTCCTTAACTTTAAGTCGACAGTCTTGAAATTTGAAACCGCACTGAGAAAAAAAAATGGTGACAGGGTGCCACAAGTTTTTGGTGGAAGAACTCTATTATTGGGTTACTTTCCCCTGATTTAGGCTGTTGTAATGCTATATTATAGTGTCGAGCTTCCTGATATAGACTTCAATATTAGAGTGCCGGAACCCAGTCACCAAATTAGGCTGCCGGCACTCTAGTTTTTCTCTCAGTGCGACGCGACACAGGGTTATAGCTGCGAGAAACGGATGTAATTACCATGGTGTTCTTTATTTTGACAAACTTCCTGTCGCGATCGCACAGGGTTATAGCTGCGAGAAACGGATGTAATTACCATGGTGTTTATTTATTTTGACAAACTCCCTGTCGCGATCAGAAACTTACCTTCAAAAGCATTTAAATCCTACCTCGAGAAATCCCTATGTAAAAAGGCATTCTATTCGGGGGATGAATTCCTGACGTGTTCCGATTCCGATTTGTACACCCATACCTACAAAACTCGCAATAAAGATAATTTGAAACCGACGCGACACAGGGTTATAGCTGCGAGAAACGGATGTAATTACCCTGTCGCGATCAGAAACTCCCTGTCGCGATCAGAAACTTACCTCCAAAAGCATTTAAAACCTACCTCGAGAAATACCTATATAAAAAGGCATTCTATTCGGGGGATGAATTCCTGACGTGTACCGATTCCGATTTAGTGGCCTAGAATGTGCCTGATGTCCTCACAAACCCCAGTTACCTAGATGACTGTTATCTGGTTACTATTAAAAATAAGTAATAATTTTTTTAATTTTCTATATTTTGTGTTTGTGACATAGAGATTGTTTTGAGTTGAAATACATGAAACTTTGAAACTAGATTTATTATCTTCCGATGGTTGGAGTCGATTTTTTCTTTTAAAGCCATCTAAAACCTATTTTAAGGCCTTCTTGAACAGAAACCCTTCAGTTTATAGAAGCTGAACTTTAGAATGGGACGGAATTTAGACAAGTCAAGAAACCCCATTGATAAAGCTTACTCATCAATTAAGTTGTAGGATTTTTTTTTCTTTTTTAATGGCATGTGACAATTTACTGAGGGCAATCAATATGAGGGCTGAGGGGCTGACAGTAATCAAACAATAATGGGACTTGATTGCCTGAAACATAATAGGTAAGTAATATTGCAGGCCAAAGGTTCTGTATTTGCTTTCTGACAGAGATTATTGTATTAATACTAAAATAAGAAGAGAATAAGTCTTCACTTGACTAAATAAAACGAATTTATTGATGGAAAAGAGTCATCAGTATGAGGGCAAAAAAAAAGTCATTTTTTCATCCGGCACGAGTATATATCGCCAAATTTCACGCATTGCAAGTAGGTACTAGGGTTGCCAGACGTCCCGTATTTCCCGGGACGTCCCGTATTTTGGGCACTTTTCAAAATGTCCCGTACGGGACACGCGTGTCCCGTATTTTCCCCAGTTTCACCATCTCCTCCGGTAATTAATCTTTACCAATGT
>NW_007382716.1:0-557 GCF_000475195.1 Diaphorina citri | reverse complement strand
GAGCTTGAGTGGCGGGCAGTGTACTATAAAGATTAACTTTGGAAAATTTTGGAAAATGGAAATTTTGGGTTTTGGAACTTTTTTTTTTTTTTTTTTTTTTAAGAAAAAATGCCCAAATCCTGTACATTCCAATTTTCCTTCAAATAAAGTTCCTTTTTTAGCCCCTCCTTCCTTTAATATTACGATAGTAATAAAAAAGTTATGGTGAGCTGTCAAATTAAAACTCATTGCGTTTCGCTTATCCTGATGATTTCCTTTGTCTGCAGGTCAGGTGGGCAACGTCATCACGAACAGGAATGCGAACCGTTTGGAGTTTGAGCGACTGCTTGACGGTGCCAAGACCTACATGCGACATCACAAGGTACCTGGGGGCATGAAGAGGAGGGTACTCAGATGGTATGACTACTCCTGGTCAAGGTAAGTCCTGGGTTCACGTCTCAGTGGGGACAAAAAGATATATACTCGTATTTTGATTTTGCACAAGTCGAGTCGTCAGAGAGGCCTGGAGCCCTGGACTGCCCAAGCTTTACAGTCACGACGACCGTACGTAAAGTGTA
>NW_007382715.1:0-7917 GCF_000475195.1 Diaphorina citri | reverse complement strand
TCCCGTTTTCTAACCCATGTTTGTTTATTTTGAACACCGACCGTTTCCAGGGCCATTACAATGGTATCTGTGGGTGTAGGAGAGCCTAGGGGAGATGTTAGGTCTGGCAGACGAAATGGGCCTCACTTAGGGAACGGTTATTCTGAAGAATCTGAACTTCTGAAGTAATAGAGAAAGTATTTGACTCACCCCCAAGTCTAATCAATGTTGGTCAACATTTGAACGTTTTTCTACGGTCCCACGAACGCGAACAGCATCTCCTCGTGTCTATTAACAACCAACATTAACATCACGTAATGGACCTTAGGGTTTATGTGACTAAACACCGAACGCGAACAGCATCTCCTCGTGTCTATTAACAACCAACATTAACATCACGTAATGGACCTTAGGGTTTATGTGACTAAACACAAAACTTACTCGAGTATCTATGACTGATGAACTACTATTACCCAATATTTTTCCATTTAATAGAGCACATTGACCAAAACACAAGTTACAGTAGAATGGTAAACGCATCGACCGAAAAACCTCGACATTACAACAGGATAATTGAATCTCCAATGACTGATGAACTACTATTACCCAATATTTTTCCATTTAATAGAGCACATTGACCAAAACACAAGTTACAGTAGAATGGTAAACGCACCGACCGAAAAACCTCGACATTACAACGGGATAATTGAATCTCCGCCCCTGGTGAGGTTGGGAAACCGAATATTATTTATAACATACAGGAACTAAACTCTTTTTATGAAATAAAAAATGTTAATGGAGAAAAAACTGTTAAAATATCGTACCTACACCCCCGTCATAAGTCACAATAGAAAAATACAGGGGGGTAATTGAACATTGAACAAACGAGGTGAGGTTTAATTTTCAAATCAACTTTTCAGCTTTTTACCCGAAGTTCTTCTAGGTACCTACCTTTTCCAGTATGGTACTTTTAGGTACTAATTTTCATTCACTTACTTTTTTTTCGCTCGATGTTATGTTGAAATACTCGACGACAGATAGGGTCACTTACCTGAAACGACACAAAAACAAAATGTTCATTAATTACAGGCAACATCATTAATGGGACAAGTGAATGATATCGCGAAAATTTACTTATGTTGAAATACTCGACGACAGATAGGGTCACTTACCTGAAACGACACAAAAACAAAATGTTCATTAATTACAGGCAACATCATTATTGGGACAAGTGAATGATATCGCGAAAATTTACGAGCAGTCTTTACCATCATTATTTTTTACAGTGAAAAGAAGATAACAAATAAGTAGATTTGTTATCATTATAACTTTCTTTTCACAATTAAGTAGCAATTTGACATCTATTAGTGTGTCTGTGTTACAACAAAATTTGGGATGATACTAAAGGTAAAACCACACTGTTATCACGTCACGTGAGCTCCCATACACTGCCCTCAAGTCAAGTGAGCTCACGTGATGTGAGGACAGTGTAGTTATCATGAACTAAATCACCCTACTATGTATGTTATGGGAGAACTTTAAAGTCTTTAAACCACATCTTCCTGACTCCCCGTGAGCTCACGTGACATGATAGTAGCTCGTACCTCTGAAGTTTTCACGAAAAGAAGGTGCAAAAGAATTATCAGAAGAAGACCTAAATGCAATAGGTAAGGAACCACTTACTTTGTTGTTGATGGTTCAAAATCAGGTTTCGGAATTGAACATCAGTCAAAGACGTCTATTTCTGAAAGCTACATCCAGATCAACTTCAGCTTTAAATTTCTGTCTCTAACTCTAGAGATGGTCCATTCTGTATGCTAAACTTTTTTTTTACATAATTGCAGCGCCAGCATTTCTAAACCAATCACAATCACTGCCGCTGATGTAATCCTAAATGGTAACTGTCAGAGAGATAAATATCAATATCCGCATTTATCTATAAAACCAAGCAAACAACTTTACTACCAAATCGCCTATAACCAACTATCAAGTCAGGTGACCTGCATTTAAGTTTGAACATGGGATGTTTATGATCTAATCAGAACTATGGGGAAAATAGATGAGGGGGGGGGGGGGGGGGGGACAAAAGAAAGAAGGCTCCCCTCACGTTTTTCCAACTTGGAACATTATTGCCCTTTACAACAGTGTGATGTAGCACTGTAGCAACGATTACAACATTAATACGAGGGCACACACACACATACAGACGTACCTAGACTTCACCATGAACTCAATGTTTATTCAATGTACACACTTTCCTACACTCTCGTGTCTGTCAAACTGCCAAATTTTGTCATTCAGAGGAACACGGGTTGGGGATACAATATTACACTTCTTCTTACGCACTTAGTTGGAAATGTAAGCACCTCAATGACGGAACTACTCAACGAAGACGATACGGATAACGTAAATAATGTAATCACATTGATTATAGTATTTATGAATGGATATTACGGATCTATGCATGGACTGTAATCTGGATGCAAGTAAAATTGGAAAGACTTTTGTGAATATGAAGGAGAGGTTTATATTAAGCGAAACAATGAATAAAGAGTTTGTGATGGAAACAGCAATAATAAGAATATGTAGGCATATTAGATATAAGTATAAAATACCTCGTACTTTAGTGATCCAATTCGAGTCAATAGTATTTCAGAATAAGGACTAGAGTCCTACACACGCAATCAGGAATTATTTATTAATAATGACAAGCTACAAATTAATATAGGTAAATATCTATTTATCTATAGTATGTATGTACTTGAGTGTGTAGAATGTAGATACATACTTCATTACTTCATAAGTGATGCACTTCGAGTACTTACTATCTGCTTACATAGTCACATTAAGAAAACAAGTCTTCTCAAGTACTCCTGTCAAAAAATATTATCAATGCCTCTTTCACTTTCAAAACTAGTATAAACAACAGTTCACTTCCTATCTCAAAGAAAGGCTTCATACACTGAATTCTAACAAGTAAAAATTGAAATTATAATTTTTTGACGCGGCCTAGCTCTTTCATTTCACCGATCCTTTCATTTTTACACTTTTACATAATGTTCTATAACAGTTGGTACGCTCGAAAAGAAAGCAAACTTGAGCGTTGTAAACAATAAGAGAATGTAACAGAATTGCATGCTCTCAAGATAGTTACTCGTAATTATAACTACTGAGCAGTTAAATGCATTATGTACTTATGATAAACTAGAGATAGGTACTAATTACTAAGCTATTACAGTATGCAAGTGACTTAATTAGAGTCTATCGGAAAATGGAAAAAATGAAGCTGACAGTTCTAGATTGTTGACGAACCTACAATTAGGTATAGAGAGGGTAGTCCAATCATAACGTTTTGTGGTTCAATAATTCGCTGACATTATCAAAATGAATTCTTGAATAAGACTTCCTGAGAATTGCTTTTTGATAAAACGGCACTTTGCTTTTCAATACAATTGCAATGCAAATTGAATCAAAAAGAAATATTGAGATCAAAACGTTATAAAATGTCACAAAGGCCAAACATTATCTACATTCTACATCTATATTTTAATGAGCACCTCCTACCTGTAATCACAAGTACATTACTATCTACAAATCTACATTTACGAGTAGGTACTTTTAATGAATCCATCAAAAATGTACATCTACATCTACTTTTTAATCAACCCATCAGCCCATCACAATGAACATTAATAACAAGTGCATATAAAACCCACAAACGTCAACTCTGTCCTATCTTGCCAAGATGCATCCGTCTGCCACAGTTGAGACGTGACTTCAAAACCTCATCATTTCTAGTGCCAGGAAATCAATAGTGCAGCATTTTATGCCTGGCTTTCCTTCTAGTACATTTCCCGTCATTTTACCCACAGTCGAGTGGGTGGTGAACGGCATTCCAAAGGCTTCCCCTTCGAACCCCTGGACGGGAGAGTAAATTTGTCTATTGTGCTTTGATGGCTTTTTGGTTTAGTTTGCACCGAGCCCGTGACTATTGAAGATGATTGAGAAATTACTTTGTAAGTGACCAGCGATCAAAGGTGGCATAACTGGGGTAAGTAGGTAAATTTAAAAAGAAATTTGTTAGAATGGATGAGTATTTGTTTGTTAGCTTTTGACTAATACCGCCAAGACTTATACCAAATCTGATTATATGAACAGAAATTCAATGAAGATTACCTAATAGCCAAATCGATCCAGAATAGAACTTAATCCCGACATAATCCGAAGTGGTAAGCCACAGCCATAGTATTTCAAGATACTCACAAAACATGAGAAGAAGCTCTTAGCTTCACCACAAATAAACCATGATTTGATTGAGTTCGGATTAGCTTTCCAAGTGTAAGTAAATTGAGACAGACACGAGTTCAACTTCTGTAAAGCTTTCCTGCAAATTTTAAATACATTTTGTACTAAACCTCCCATTTCATTTTAATCTCCTCTTTCCTCCTTCTCTCTCTCTCTCCCTTTTTTCTTCTTCTGCCTCTTCTTTCCTCCTTATCTCCCTTCTCTCCTCGTTCTCTCCCTTTTTTCCTCCAACCCCTTTTCCCCACCTCTCCACGGTTTTGCTGGCACAAATGCACTTTCTGCTGCAGTAAATCACGACATGGGATGCAGTTTAAGTATTGAACGACACTGGTGACAAGTTGTGCATCGTAAATCACGTTTGAGATTTTTATCAAAGCTTAGTGAACCTGTCAAGTGAATGAAATCAGAACGAAAAATAGAATATCTCAACTGAATGTTTGACATGTTGCAGAAAATAAATTCATAAGCAGTTGCGCTGTAGGTGGTATAACTGGTATACGATACTGCCAAATTCACTTAAAGTATCCAGTGACATCTGATTCTGGCAAGCTATATGTATGCAATTCAAAGATTATTTCAGGAAGAAAGATTTTGCCAGTAGAAGGAAAACTTTAGTTTGAGCTTGTACTTATAAGTATACCTACAAGAAGCCATTCTCTACATCAGAGCAACACAAACGTTCGAATTTTGTAAACAACTGAACTGACTGCCAAATTCACTTAAAGTATCCAGTGACATCTGATTCTGGCAAGCTATATGTATGCAATTCAAAGATTATTTCAGGAAGAAAGATCAAAAGTCGCCTTTGCCAGTAGAAGGAAAATTAGTTTGAGCTTGTACTTATAAGTACCTACAAGACGCCATTCTCTACATCAGAGCAACACAAACGTTCGAATTTTGTAAACAACTGAACTATATAGTAAACAAGAAGTCAAGGCTTCATCTACGTTCATATTAATGGGGAAAATAATTCACATTTTTCATCGGGACATAAAAACCATTAAAATATTTTTTTGACGAAAATTGTATGAACTCCCGTTTTCTAACCCATGTTTGTTTATTTTGAACACCGACCGTTTCCAGGGCCATTACAATGGTATCTGTGGGTGTAAGAGAGCCTAGGGGAGATGTTAGGTCTGGCAGACGAAATGGGCCTCACTTAGGGAACGGTTGTTCTGAAGAATCTGAACTTCTGAAGTAATAGAGAAAGTATTTGACTCACCCCCAAGTCTAATCAATGTTGGTCAACATTTGAACGTTTTTCTACGGTCCCACGAACGCGAAATACCAAATCTGATTATATGAACAGAAATTCAATGAAGATTACCTAATAGCCAAATCGATCCAGAATAGAACTTAATCCCGACATAATGCGAAGTGGTAAGCCACAGCCATAGTATTTCAAGATACTCACAAAACATAAGAAGAAGCTCTTAGCTTCACCACAAATAAACCATGATTTGATTGAGTTCGGATTAGCTTTCCAAGTGTAAGTAAATTGAGACAGACACGAGTTCAACTTCTGTAAAGCTTTCCTGTAAATTTTAAATACATTTTGTACTAAACCTCCCATTTCATTTTCATCTCCTCTTTCCTCCTTCTCTCTCTCTCTCCCTTTTTTCTTCTTCTGCCTCTTCTTTCCTCCTCCACACCCTTCTTTTCTCCTCCTCACCCTTCTTTCTTCCTCCTCACCCTTCTCTCCTCGTTCTCTCCCTTTTTTCCTCTAATCCCTTTTCCCCACCTCTCCATTATTTTTTATATTTTCAGCAAATCTAAGTACCTAAGCCTACTTACCTAGTTGGGTTTTACTTATTGTCTCTTCATTATTTTCATTCAATTACTCAAAAAAAATCAATATGTCCCTACTTACAATAAGGACTTATAAGTACCTAGTAATACTTGGTCATTCCTATTACCTATGCATATGAATGCAGACACCTATAACAGGCAGAATACTTTGTCAAGTAACCTAAAAAGTAAAAAAAAAGAATAAATTTATTATCATTCTAAGTAGGTAGCTACCTAGTTTGCTGTTCTTTCGAATGACAGATTGATCGGTTTATTGTTTGTGAGTTCTCAAGTAGGTATACCTACCTAACAGGCCATAACACATAATTCACATACGGTTTGTTTACGTGTTTAAGACCAATATCATATCTGACCTGAATTGTACCAAATTTAATAAAAACAGAACCAAGTTTATTGCTTAAATCAACTTCCTATAACTGTTCACATTTACTGTTGACTTTAATTATTATTTCTTTCATGTCTAATGACAAGCTATCAGACTTGATGGCGCTTATTCTTTGTAGACATTTTGAATTGAGTACTTATAGGTATCAAGTATCAAGCGATCATGAGTGTTTGTAAGTAATAGTACTTAGGAAAGTTTTCCACGTAAAATCTACTACAGTCAAACCTAGATAGGTATTGCATAATCATATCGAATGCTATGATATCCAAAGCAGACATTTAGTGTATGATGCTTTTGTCTTTGGCTGACGCAACGGGATCTTCAAATTAAATATCTCCAAATCTCCCATCCCCAATTGAAAGAATCATAAGTATCATAACCATACCATCAGGTAGTTACCTCTAGAGGCATTAATTTCCCATATATCAACTGTTATCAGCACGAATATGTATGTTTATGTGCTTAATACAACAATTTACAGTGAATATTGGTTATTGATGCGTGATAAATTTAATTGTCATAATTATCAAGTGTGCCGGGAGGCTCTTACGATTACGACCGCCAAGAGTTGGAAGCAACGTTATTTCAAGCCATTTGTATGTGAATACAATATTAACACCTGAGCAATGTGAGTGATACATTGTTGAATGCACGTAGCAGTGGATGGTTAACACGTGATTATCGGAACTCAAGGTTTGCCCAAATGTTCAGCACTCGATGGTCCCAAGTTCCGGATACAATCGACTACCGGCACCTATGTATATTGGGATACTTGAGAAACGATGGCTGGTGGCCAAGGCAAGGGAATTGTAACACTAAGGGTTTGCGTTCAAAATATTTTAAACCCTGAATTTCTGACAGCGACATAAAATTTGCATACATAGGAGAACAAATTGATTCCCAACTTATGCAGTATCTGTGTCAGCTATGAGCAGGAGCCAGTCAAGATCTTGCTGCTTCTTGTTCAATACAATGGTATCAGCCTACCAGTCATTATCAACAAGATATTAATGATGACTTATGACGTAATGTTCATATTGGTTGAAGGATTGGAGAGATGTTTATTCCAGGAAATACATAAGTATGATTGTGGAACTGGTATACCTACTATCATATCAGACCACACGAAATGTTTACACACTGATCATAATGAGGTCACTTGGAATAGACGAATAGTTTACTAGTTCAAATTTGAAAACTTAACATGCGTGTAGGAAGCACATTGAAGAAGTTGATTTTTTTTTATATATATAAACATTCTGTAGACGCGATGTGAAATAAAAATAAAAGCCTACTTTTCTAACGCATCGAATCTAGCTCTAAATAAAACAGGAAGTATCAGACATTAAGACAATAGTGTGCATTTTCAATCATGATACCTAATTTCCTTTGGAGTTCCTGAGAACCAAAAGAACAAGGGTGATAATGAGATGTGTTCC
>NW_007382714.1:0-7765 GCF_000475195.1 Diaphorina citri | reverse complement strand
AAAAATGGCGCATAATCACTAACGGTCGATTAGTCTGACGAACCATATTGTTTGTGTTGGTGAAATCCACCATTAGTCGTAGCAGACTAGTGTATAACCAACTCGATGATCAGATAGGAAGAGAGAGAGAGAAAGAGACACCATCAGAAGAGAGAGGGAGAAAGAGAGAGAGAGCTCTCTAGCACTCCAGGGTAACATATTTCCATGTTTGTGATGAGCTTTTGAAAAAATATTTCTGAAATTGAAAATTTAATTTCCATAATGGCTCTATCATACAAAACCAATAGCTCCAATACCCATCTCTCTGTTGTTTACTATATCCTAGAATATATTTGAACATTTCATAATGGAGGAAATGAGATAATAGAGGAAACCGTAAAGAATGGGAAATCAAACTAGAAATGGGATTGGAAGAAAGGCAAAATGAATAAAACCCACATTGCTATGAATAATAAATTTGATATGGTCTTGGATCCGTACAAAAGAACGACAAAATCAGAAATTCAAAAGATCTATAGGTATATACCGATACTATCACTTCTTCTTCTAGTACCATGTCCATTACTGAACGTTGGTGATCAAATTGGCTAATCTTATTGGATCACTATACACAAATTTTAGAATTGTACATCTACAACACACCTTACAAAACCAATAGAGCTGATATCGAAGATAGAAACCCCACAAGGGAAAGTGCAAAACACAGACAATAAAAGAAATGGTGGATTACTTCCTGAGAATACGGCAGAGGATGTGTTGTAGTTATGAAGAAAGTTATACCACCTACAACACAATACCTAACATAGATGAAATGAAGAAATGAGCGGAGCTAAGCAGAAAAGAAAAATAGAAAGTAAAAAGTTGATGAATCCACATCACGAGGGAAGAAAAAAAGTCGAAAAAAAAATGGAAAAAAGGTCGAAACCGGGGGGCCTTAGTATTACAGGTCACGTAGACTGCCTTTGTCTCAGCAGGCCAATTGTAACGCGTGACTTGAGTACGGAAAATTATAAATCAGCGGTTTACAAACCATAATGCTCTCCCCCCTGGAAAGTTTCACCACACAGGGTAGGGTACTCACTTACTCACAGTCCCAAGGTTTGAAATGAGAAAATGGAAACGAGGGAAAAGAGAACAAATTTCTTGAGTCAACACTCTTGACACTTTCCGTATTTTGATACCGAGGAATACACGAAAATTTGTCAATTTGGACATGAGAGAATAATAAATAATAAGAGATGACTGAAGACAATATCTGTATAAAGCCTTGCTTTGATTTGGTGGCTATTACATAGATAACTTATCACTAGGTACTTTTTTTTTTCTCAAAGTTGTTTTCAGGATAAGGTGGACTGATGAATTTATTAACGAGGATAAAGGAAATAATTATGTACCTACCTACATAGGAACATAAGTATTACAATTTTGTTTATTAATCACAATAATTATTTCATCCCTCACTTCCCCTCGGTACCTACTACCTTCCATTTTTTTTTTTTTTTTTTTTTTTTTTATTTTTTTTTTTTTTTTTTTTTTTCAATTTATGTTTCAAAGAGTAATTTAAACTTTTATTATTATTATTTTTTTTTTCTTCTCGATGGGTATTTCCCCTCCCTCACCATGAGTTTTCATTTTTAATAAGAATAAAAAAAAGTAGATGTTAAAAATAATTTCACTTTTAAATTTCGGGCCCTGCTGCGAAAGAAGGTACCTTCCTATACCTATAGGTACTTTTTTCTATAATTTTAATATTTTATTTATTTTATTTTTTAGAAAAAAAAGAAAGGAGATTTTTAATTACACGTTACAAGTTAATTAATTTT
This sequence comes from Diaphorina citri, assembly GCF_000475195.1. Lineage (NCBI taxonomy): Eukaryota > Metazoa > Arthropoda > Insecta > Hemiptera > Psyllidae > Diaphorina > Diaphorina citri. Next base: position 5,942 of record NW_007382714.1, on the reverse strand, counting down.
TGAACAGCATGCACCTACCTACCTACCTACCTCTTAGCTTCTTAAATATAATATCTCTAATAATTATAGTATTGTTACAAATATGTATTCCTACAGGGTGTTCTCTTGATGAATTATGTTTTACCTATTTCTGTCTTTTAGGCTTTCACGAAGGAGATCGGAACACATAATCATAATTATTATCTATCTATTTGAAAGTTTTCAGTAAAACAGGAGAACGGGTCTATTTAAAAACATTATTACATAAACTATACCTACGTAAATAATTACATAAATTGTTAAAGCATGTACATCCTCACATAACTCCAGTCCATCACTACATTATAAAATTTATACATGTGCACTATACATACCTGTAGCCTAGGTGTAGATATTATAATTGCATTAGGTTTTATAACGTATAAAATAGTGCAGTTTATGATAATGATTTTACAGCTGGAGTTTTATCACCTCCACCACAGAGCCTTGTTAAACATATAGGTACATCATAACTACCTACTCTTCATATTGTTAATCCAACATGGTGTAGTCTAATTTGTAAGCATGGCCTCTACCTACATGAGGAGAGTCGTTAACATCATAAAATTTAATCAACACACAGGTACCCACCACCCCTCATGCTACAATAACATGACAAATTTCACACTACCCATGTCTACATGTGCTATGTATGAGTAATATGTATATTTGCATGGGGTGGGATAAATGCAGCGATTTGATGTTCAAGAGGAACTTTAGATGTATGCGTTTTTCTATTTAGAATTCAAGTATGACTATATGAATTTGTTGTGTTATATCAATTGAATGGTAGGATCTGATACCGTTCCCGAGATATTATTGAATTACACCGAAAACCGCCAAAGGAGGCCGAAATGCCGCCAAGCGTTGCACCGATCTTAACCAAAAGTTTCGTGTCGCATCCTTGTCAGATTTGACAGCTGCATGCCAAATTTCAAGTCTCTAGATCTTACCGTTCTCGAGATATTTTGTTTACAGACAGACAGAAGGACAGACACACGGACCAATGGTTGAAACTTTGTATTTAGGCTCTAGGGACCTCAAAACGTGTTTTGGCACTAAAAATTTCTGTGAGAGACAGACAATGCCAGCTAAGAAACAGCAATAGGTTACGTGCTGTAACATCAACACCTAAAAGACATAGTGGAATAATAATGATAATAATAATTTATAAACTACCTAGGTCCTATTTTGACTGAGTGTGTAATTTTATTTATACCTTACCACCCTTTACAATATGCTAATATAGTGCACGTTTCAAATCAATAAATTCATTAGGTAGGTAATTAAATTTTAGTGTTGCATTTCGGTAATTAGGTTTCCCGTTACACGAGACCTAATTAGTAGATATCGTTACACTTTGAACATTGTTCATAATCAATTCAATATACCTAATTATTATTTGGCTATTACCTATAATACCCTATCCTATATCTATATCTACTATCCTTCTGTCTGATTTTTTAAAGCGGGTAATATAGCGCACTAATTGTGCTACATTTTCATGTCATAATCATAAGTATATATACCTATTTCAGAAGTTGATAAATACATAACCCCTAGTCCTTTGACACCAAAAATTAAGTTTGTGAGTCTTTTCTTTCTAATTTGGTCACGAAAGGGTTAACCACTTTCGACAGACAAATCAACACGTTGCTAGGAATTAATGGGTTAATGGGTTTTATACTAAGGCTAATGTACTTTCTGTGCTTTTTTCAAGACGCAACGTAATTTTATTCCTTTCGAATATCTTAACTGCGCTAGCACAGGGTCTGTGTTCAAATAAACAGAACCGGGCCAATTTTATTATTATCATTACTTAACTTATTATTTAGAACTTTGATCGAACTGTAACCACCAAGGTCTTAATATCGTCCCGGAAGCGAATAGAGAAGAAAGACAGGATAGGAGAAATCCATCCGTTTAGAGAACGAACCTTAGATCTGTTTGGGATAAAATCCTAATCGGGCGAGAATCGAACCGGCGATTTAGCGCTTTTTAAAAAATTGCAACTTTTTTACAAAATATAAATACAAAATAAAGTTTGATCAAGGGTGGGGTTAATGCCTAAGGCATTCTCTACCACCCCACCCTTGATGTACAGAAGTTTAGGGTTAGACCAGCCAATTATTTAATACCTACCTACCTACATTACCTTTGGGTTAAAATTGTTAAATTCCCTACATTTGGGTTTAAATTAAAAATGTGTTTTTTTATGAATGCCTAAAATATAAATACGTATGCAATATGCAATATTCTTTTGTAAGAGGGGATTGTATGAAAGAGGAAAAGAGAAGGAATTATTACAATAAACCCTGACGAGATCAACATGAACTTATAAACCTAAACATAGGGTGGGGTGGAGTACATGATAAAAAGTTACTTTCTGAAAAAGAAGAAAAAAGTTGACTGAATATAAAAAAGTTCATTGTATTTTTCGGCAGAGCAGTTGAAAATTTTGCAAAAATGAGCAAAATACCTACTTAATCTTTGATTTTTTTCTTCAACTTGAAGTAAAAAAAAAAAAATGCTTTCTTTGTTCATTCACAAAAAATTATTATTATAATGGTGTTTCTTCATGACAATATCTTTCAAACGAGGTAAAAGATTTTTTTTTTTTTCACCTATACCTCGTTAAGCCAGTAGAGGCGGTTCTTCTGAATTTACAATAGTTTTATTAATTAATTCCCCGCCTGACGCCTTGTTACTGCTTGACGTGACGTCATACTATACCTACACCTAATATATAACATATGGGCTTAGGATGTATATATTCGTCAATCTCAGCCTTTTCTATTTTCCCGACCTTTCTCAGCACGAGAAAATAAAACCAAATGAAATGAGAGATAAAATATAATAAGTAATTCCGTGCACATAGAACACATTTCCTATATTATAATAGAAATTTTATTCTTCATATGTCTTATATTTTTCCAGATACAGGATGGGAGTAGGAATAAGATTTCTCTAATCTACTCGCATTGAATAGAGTTATCAAATGAAATGAGAGATAAAATATAATAAGTAATTCCGTGCACATAGAACACATTTCCTATATTATAATAGAAATTTTATTCTTCATACGTCTTATATTTATCTAGATACAGGATGGGAGTAGGAATAAGATTTCTCTAATCTACTCGCATTGAATAGAGTTACTTCTGACAGATATTAGGGCACCCTGTACAATTCTAAAACAGATTACATGCCTTATGTTTTGTGAATACGAAAATAAGAAGAGAGAGATGGGAAAATATGACTTTAGAAAATATAAAAATGCAAGATAATCAGTAAGAAGAAGACGTAGGTATAAAGGAATAGGAACAGCAGTAGTAGGTAAACCAGAATATGATTACTATTCCATTGCATCGCTATGCTTAACGAGAGAAAAATGACCTTACTAGATTTTCTCCCTCCTCCTTTGCGTTTACATATTATATTCTTTTATCTCATATTCTTCTATCTCTCATCCTTCCTTCTTCTAATATTTCACTACTGCTGAAGGAACAACGGAGCCTATCGAGCACTTTTCAAAATTTCTCCAACAAAGCTCAACACCCATTTCGTTATTTCACCCACTCAACAACTAAAAAATGAATGTGAAATATTCCTGGGGTTTTTATAACATGTCCTCCCAGGATGTGCTGGCATGAGCTTATTACAGCTGAAATGTTTTCACAATTGTCGTTAGGCACTGTTGTTTTCTAAGCAATAATTACTTATTCTCTCTCCCTCGCCTTGTCTTTCTCTTCTATGTTCTTTACTTTACTCTTCTTCTTTACACATTACTGCTCGTTTAGATATTTAGTTACCTCCTTTTTATTCTTCCTTGTAGAATGATGTGAATAATAAAGTTGTTATTCTCAGGAAAGTCCATCAGTCCAAGCTCTATATTACATAGGGCATAGGGGCTGAGGGATTTATCGTTGTTCACTATACATATAATAACACTATTTTATATAGTAGGTACCCAAATTAAAATAATACAATACCTGTTAATCTTAATGTATAGTGGATGTGTCCATATTCTCTTTCTTAGAAATATCTTGAAAGTTATAATCTATTTCTTATAATTTATTAGTTCCTGAAGAAGTCAAGTGTCACTGTATCATGGATATTTAATTTTCACTATAGGCTATAATGACTTCAACTTTTTAACTAGTAAAGACACGTTACAACTTTCCAACTTTCAATCAATTAAGTCCCTCGTACCTGTTTTCCTTTCGCAAATTTTCATGGTGGTAATGGTGGGGAATAAGGAATTGGAACATTGCCTGACATTTGAATAATATCACCTCTCCGTCCTTTTACCACCTGAAAATTACGAAAGAACAATACGCCTATAGACTTTACATTCCGCACTTCTCAAAAGCCAATGACATTGTCAAATACAAAGGGCATAGCTGTAACCTTGATGCTCACTCATTATAATAGTGGAACCACATCCTCAATTGTCCTCAGGCTGCGTTAATCCTGAAAAATACAGAAGCATATTCAACACCAAAGTCTATCTGTTCATGGTTTTAGGGTTTTTTTTTTTTTTTTTTTTTTTTTTTTTTTTTTTTTTTTGTAGAAGAGAGAAATGTACTCGTCATAAATCAAAACTAAATTGAATTTCCCTCTCTCTCTCTCTCTCTCTCTCTCTCTCTCTCTCCATCTCAGTCACACTATTATCTCACCATCTTTGTTTCTGTCAAGAACGTGGAAGGAGAGAAAATCAGTGCTAAAAAAAAAAGAAAAAAAAACAAAAACAAAGGACGGATTTTCTCCAGATTCTTTCTCTCCCTCTTTCCTTCTCTCTCTCTCTCTTTGCCTCCCACCATTATAAAACATCAAAGCTTTATTTTTCGAAGACAAATTTAATATCTCTTCCTTAAGGCACCTTTCTATCTGAAGATTTAATAAAATTAAACCAATTACCTAGCACTAGCAACATAGCAATTCCAGTTTAACGATTTCATTTTGTTACAATTTTATTATTACAGGTGGAGTTGAATGACTTTTGGGACACTGGAGTTAAGCAACTTCGAGCTTGAGAAGTTTTTGGAGGACGACTGAAAAGCCTTTTGAAATAATTTATTGGCTACGTATACCTAACAATAATATAATGGACCTGAGTTTCTTTTTTTAATGACCTCTAAAGAATTTGAAGAAGAGAAAGAATTTTTCCATTATTTCTCCTTTTTTTTTTGCTCTACTCCTTCCTCTGCTCATTTCAACTCACTCCCACTCCATTTCCACTTCTCTCTGTCTGTCTCTCTCTCTCTCCCTCTCTCTTTCTCTGCATCTACCCATCTCTTTCTTCCTCTTTTTCAATCTTATTTTCATGTCTTTTCGAATAACTTTTGACTTTTTCAATTTGTTTGCAATTTCGACGCAAAAACATCGAATTGTTGATTTTTTTCTCTCTCTCTCTCTCTTTCTCCCTTCCTCCCTCTTTCTCTCTCTTCTTTTTCACTCATTTCTATTTTCACTCTCTCCTTCACCTTCTGTTCCATTTCTCGCTCACTCTCTCTCTCTCTCTCTCAACTATCTCTTTCTTTCTTAATAGCTTTCCTTCTCATTTACTTTCTTCTTTCACCAATGTCTCCTCGTCATCAGAGAGAGAGAGAGAGAGAGAGAGAGAGTTGTTTGGTATTTTTCAATTTACACTCCAGACTTCCCTCTTTGTTCTTCTTCATGTTCTTTGTCTTTGTCTAGGGGTTCTCATCACATTAACATCATTGAGCAGATGAGCAGAATAAAATCAATATGACTGCATCCAGAACAAGTAAATACCTATACCCAATAGGTATTAAAAGCTATAGAAAATTCAGAAATATGCATGGAACACTCTTGCCTAATGGGTTAACCCTTTCGTGACCACTGGGACACCCGTGTCCCACTAACTTAAAGAGACCATAGCAGTCTCTACGAGAAAAAAA
>NW_007382713.1:0-7922 GCF_000475195.1 Diaphorina citri | reverse complement strand
AGAGAGAGAGAGAGAGAGAGAGAGAGAGAGAGAGAGAGAGGGTCTGCCGAAAACTATGACAGGGAAGTGTGAAAAATACACATCCAAAAAAAGAGTATCTAGCTACCTATCTACCCTACGAGCAGCCACAGTAACACATGTAACTCAGAAGCTAATGAGAATTTGATTATTTGAGAATGAAATCAGTCAAAATCAGTGTCGACTGGTAATGATCTCTATCGGAATACTTATCTACAGTGTAGATTCTACACAGGGCACTCGAAAATCTAAACCAAAATTTAGCCACCAGCCTAGTTGGCTTGGTTGGTAGTGCGTCTGCCTTGTAAGCGCTAGGCTGCGGGTTCGATTCCCGCCCGGGCGGATTTTTTCCTGAACGGATAATGTTCGCTGTCGGAACGGCTGGCTTTCTCCTATCCTATCTTCCTTCTCTTTTCGATTTCCCGACGATAAGACTTCAGCAGTTACAGTTCCCTCTATCAAACCTCTTGGGGGGGAAAAAAATCCGCCACTGACAAAAACCAAGAACAAGCATCAGACGATTCAGAAATGGGTATTGTAACATAATTGGACTTCATAATTGGCTTTTAATTATGTTGCTGGTAGTGATTGATGGTTTCGCACAAAGGCGGAAGGCGGGATCTACAAAAAGGCTGCAAAGGTTGGCTGAAACCGACAAAAGGTCCCTCCGAATAAGAGCGACTTAATTGAATCGTTTTCCGTCAAACATCAAACAAGCATGTCAGTTTGACAACTAGGAACATCCCACTCTGTTCTCACATTGTTCGTTGCTGCTCCGGGTAATTCGGAATGTGGGCAGGGCCGGATTAGCCCCCATTTTGTTTAATTTTGTCACTGTTGATAATACCTAGATGTAGACTAGAATATACCCTGTCTACATATACTGCCAAAATGAGACTGAAAAGTCCCTTTCCCTTTCCTTGAGCAGTCCAAACAAAGTCTTTGTTCAAAAAATGAAATAAAATAATATAATAAACAATTTATTATTATTCAATTCTAGTAAGAAATCATCTTTTCGTTACTTTTTTTAGGAATACATAAATCATTACGAATACTGAATACCATCGGCATAAAAAAAAAGTATCATTGTGGGAGGAAGCACTGTGCAATGTACCTTCCTCCTTTAAAGATATTCTACCGTTGAACCTTTGACACGTTTGGCAACGTAGCCTACTTTTTAGATGAATCCTTGCTGCCATATTCAAATGGATAAGGTATAGGTATTAAAAAAATTATATTAGGTAGATAAAAACAGCGAAGCCCGGGTCTACCAAACCGACTTTGACTTGGTAATCCCGAGCCTAAAAAAAATACGCCTACTTTTTGGGGACCGTGTGAAAGCCGCTTTTCAAACACACGACACCAGAGGCGGGAATATTTGAAATTTTGAATTTTATCAATCTGGATTTTTGGAAAGAGTTGCATGTGAGCTAAATTTAATATTATACCTATATTTTTCATTCTGATATCTGATAAGAGCCACAAGTGATAAGAAACTCACCTTTTGTTGATTGAAGGGATTTGTACTTGGAGAACACGTACCAAATCTGCCAATGTAAGTACTTACAAAGTAGTATAGATGATAGACAATACAAAAATTAACACCCACAGCAGTGAGGTAAACTCCAACTTAAATAAGGTACATAATATATGGAAGTGGGTATCACACAAGGCTTGTACTTCAGAGGTCTTGAATTTGATTCCCTGCAAGGTCAAAGAATTTTAAGCTCTTTATGGATTACAGGGTGCACCCAGCCTTGTGAGGATAATACAACAGTTGTGCTACTTGGGTGAGGTTTTAAAGTCAAAGAGCAGAAAAAATTATGTTTTTGTCCTAAACTTTAATAAGTTAAACTTTTTTTCAGGTTCAGAATGTCTCACAACATACTGAAACTCGAGAACAATGTGAATACCATCTACAATCTCATCTCGTACATTCAGAAAGAACTAAACCAAGTTGTACAACTGTCTAACCAGAACACATTGAAACTTCTCACACACGAGAATGCCTTACTTGAGAAGCAAGTTGAACAAGCTAAAGCACGACTCATGCAACTTCAGGGCAATGCAGTTGTGCTACTTGGGTGAGGTTTTAAAGTCAAAGAGCAGAAAAAATTATGTTTTTGTCCTAAACTTTAATAAGTTAAACTTTTTTTCAGGTTCAGAATGTCTCACAACATACTGAAACTCGAGAACAATGTGAATACCATCTACAATCTCATCTCGTACATTCAGAAAGAACTAAACCAAGTTGTACAACTGTCTAACCAGAACACATTGAAAGTTCTCACACATGAGAATGCCTTACTTGAGAAGCAAGTTGAACAAGCTAAAGCACGACTCATGCAACTTCAGGGCAACACAGAGTTGATTGCAAGCATCCCCAAGAGTAAAGAAGTGAAGCCGGAGGAGTCTCAAGCTAAGGAAGGTTAGTGTGGATAGGGTTCCTTTGGTTGTCTAGTTTTAATTAGAAAAATAGAAAGTAAAAAACCTTAAATACAGTAAACACATGTACCAATCTATTGTGACTTTTGGGGATTCATGGCTGGGTCCACAAAGTGAGTTTAAACTCCATTTAAGTTAACTCCTTAAATGAAGCAATCTGATTGGCTAGTTTTTTTTAAAAAATCCAGAAGAGTATCAGCTCCCATGGTGTAGTGGTCACTGTGCTCGCCTTGCACATTGGAACCCAGGTTTGATTCCCGACGGGGTCAAGAAATTTGTATCATGCAAATGATTGATTCCATGACTGGCTGTTGCAGGACCCACTCGGCCTCGTGAGGAAAATGAGTAGCTATGACATATACATGCACATAGAAAAAAAAAAAAAAAAAAAAAAAAAAAAATGATGTGAATGATAATAAAAACACAGACCTACTTACAATAAAATGAACAGAGGTAATACCGTAATGAGATATTTATTTTTTTTTACGTGATAAAAGAAAAAAAACTAGTATAGCTCCGCTATACTGTAGTTGTGGCGCTCACTACAACACTCGACACTAACATAAAATCTTACATAGAAACTCAGGTTCTCGTTTCTCCACAATTTCCATCTCTGAAGTATAAATAACACTTCCAAATTCTTGGCCAGCACCTGAGAGCTATGTCTAACTGATGAGTTCAAATAAGAACAAAACGCGTCTTAGCTGCTCGCAGGTGTTGGCTAAATAGTAATAGAAAGTAAAAATCATCGGGGGCAGACGTGTACCTCAATGTCCTCAATCCGCCACTGAAAATTGAACAATTGACTGAAAAGCCGGTGTTTGTTTATTATGATTCCAAAGCATTCGGAATTATAGTCCGAAGATTTCCGAAGAAGACAAAAAAAACCAGATGTTTCTATCTCAACTAGGAAAAAAAAGAAAATAAATTAAAAGCGAGGGAACAATTTCATGTGTGACATGAAGCCTACCACAAATCGCTTTTCGGAGGTTTCATGTCTCACATGAATCCTACCGTATTTGAAAAAAATGTTTTGTTTACGTCTGACTGTAACAACAACGCTTGAGTTTCATGTGGGACATGAATCCTACCGTAAGAGCGATTCTGGTGAAATTGATTCTGTACGCAAAAGGTTAAGATGTTAGGAGCTGATAAGATAGCTTATGCTTCTATGGAGCTTTCCTCCATCCCTTGCTCATCCTCTTCTTCATGATATTGTTATTTTTATTCTCACACCATGTGATTTCCATTTTCTTACTTTGACATTTTCCTTCCCATCTAGCATCCAGCACACCACAATCTGAATCTCCTGTTGACAAGGACACAAGCACCAAGCCAGAAAAACCGGCCAAGACAAAACCAGCAAAGGCTGTGGCTCCAAAACCAAGTGATAAGGATGAAGGCCCAGTTGATATAGGCCGACTGGATTTGCGTGTGGGAAAAATTATCGAAGCATCTAAGCATCCGGATGCTGATTCTCTGTATGTGGAGAAAGTTGAGTTGGGCGAGGCAGCACCAAGGACGGTGGTCAGTGGATTGGTCAAGTTTGTGCCGATTGAACAAATGCAGAACCGAATGGTTGTGCTGCTATGCAATTTGAAACCAGGTAATGCATTGATGCTGAGAGTGTAGGATCTTTTCATATTAAGGGTTTTCTTATCCCCAGAAAAAAGGGGAAAAAATCTGTGATACCTATGTTTTTCAACTGTTTACAGTTCCCTCTGTCAAACCTCTAAAAAAAAAAACCTCTTGAAAAAAAAGTTTCAACGGAGGAAAACATTGAGAAATGGGGTAACATAAGGTTAGTGCAAAGTCAACATTTCAACGAGGTTTGTATGAAGTCGACATGAGTCTCCTAAACCCTGGCCTAGAATACTAACTGTATGTCAACACAGGTCCCTATAATGCAGAGATGTGTAAAGAGTGAATGAGTTAGAAAAAGAACTGCTCTTTTCAGTGAACTACTCAGTAAGTCAGATCTTAAAACAGGTAACTCACTCTTTCAACATGAGTCTCCTAAACCCTGGCCTAGAATACTAACTGTATGTCAACACAGGTCCCTATAATGTAGAGATGTGTAAAGAGTGAATGAGTTAGAAAGAGAACTACTCTTTTCAGTGAAATACTCAGTGAGTCTGATCCTAAAATGGTAACTCACTCTTCAACTCCCTATAGGTATTTGGCCTTAGGATCTCATGAACTGAGTAGTGAGTAGTTCACTGAAAAGAGTAGTTCTTTTTTACAACTCCCTCACTCTTTACTCATCTCTAATGCTACCGAGTCGTAGCTAATCATGAAACAAGTGACTAGAAATAGATCGTTCATACAATTTATTCTTGGATTACAAATAAAACTCAGAACAATATCTTAGACCGGGGGCCACAAAGTGAGTTCAAACTCCGTTTAGGTTTAACTCTCGGTTTAAGCAATTTAATTAATCCGAGAGTTAAACTTAAAGCGAGTTTAAACTCACTTTGTGGCCCCGGCCTTAAAAATTTTTGGGGCCTATTCCAAAAATACTAGTTTCCTGAGTAAACCAATGAGGGTCCAAAAAATCATTAAGAGAAAGTATCTTATACTTTTATTCTACCTATGCGATTTCACCAACTCCAGATCATGTGTGAAATGGGCCCCAGACTTGAACCTTATATTGGGAATAAAGGGAGAACGGGCTCTAGTCTTGATTTGAAATCATTACATGAAAGTAAAATCGAAAAATCAAATTAAGAATAATAATAATAAACTGAATATTAAACAAATTAGGTGGGTACATAGGTACTGATCGAATAAACTACGGGCTAAATAATTCCCGGAGGGACGGGCCCAGCTTGTTTTAGGTAAATAGGAATTAGTTCAAAAAGTAGGTGGCGTAGTAGCGTCTGTAATAACTAACTCGACCAGGATAAACAAGGTGTATTTCTATTATACTTACCATCATCATACATTTCATTAAACAAGTATACTTCTGCCCTATCACAAGGTATATTTCTATTATACTTACCATCATCATACATTTCATTAAACAAGTATACTTCTGCCCTATCACAAGGTATATTTCTATTGAATAATTGGTACTTGATTTGGGGGCAAAATAGACTTTTTTTTTACTAGTTAGAGCAAAGCTATGTATATTGCAATCGGTCCAAACTTTTTCCATTCCATTCTCACTACTTTCTTCTTTTTTCTTTTTTTAATGAAAACTAAATCAAAGGAGAGGGTTTCATTGGCTGTTGCACCGGACCCGTGTTGCCTGTGACTTAACAAAGCCCCCTCCTATTTCAAGCTATGACTTTTAAATTGATCAACAAAGTTTCATTACAATATGATGGTACAAATTTTCAATTCATCACTTTACAAAAATACAAGGGAGGTAGGGTGAACCCTAAAGTTTAGGGTTCCCTTCTTTAGGGTTCAACCCTAAAATTTACCTCCTATGGCAATCTAATTAAAAAAAAAAAGTAAAAAGGCGGTCTATAGGTACTATCCATACCTTTTTTTCTTCCAAGGATACCTAGGTTGGATTTCACCAATATTTTTTTCAGCCCCTAGAAGGCCTGTTAAGTTATATTTGATTTGTACACCCTTAACAGGGCTATTAAGCCAACAGGCTGTTAGACTACAAAGGTCTAATGCCTGATTCAAACATCGAATCCCAATGTCGGTACCTAATTTGGTACAAAGTCGGCTTTAAATGGGGGAGAAACAATCGAATTCCTTGTTTTCATTCAAACAGAACATGCTTACTTAAGCTTCAACTTTTAGGGCTGTTTGCCTCTACACCTAATAGTGGGTTTTTTGTAAGGATTTCACCCAATATTTTTCAGCCTAACACAAGCCTCAGAGTGGGCTTTTTGTGTACAGAACATAAAGTTCAATTGGATCAAAGAAATTTTATACAATTTTCAAAAGGTTGGTGGTTTTTTCCATGAATAATATCACCGGTTTAAAATTTAAAATCTATAAATTTTATTTAATGAACACTTTTCCTTTTTTAAAGTTGGAATCTTCGATACCTGATTAAAAGATGTGGTTTACCAATCGTATTGGATCATTTCCGAGCATACGCTCTCATTAGAGCGAAAACCCAGCTCAATTGAAATGGAACTTGAACTGGAACGGACTACCCTGGAAATGATGGAATTGCTGGAACGGGTTGAATCCTTCGGGATGTCTTCCTGATTCTGGATCCAGGGGATCCTCGCCCTGGTCGTACTTTCTTCTCTTCTCTGTGAAACGAACGAGAGAAGAGATATTGATATAAAGCAGATTGATATAGAGCAGTTTCTTCAATACATTATTCAATAGATCAGTTGCGCTTACTTGGGTGATGTTTGAAAGTCATAGAGCAGGAAAAATGAGGACCAACGGAATTTTTCTTTTTCTTCTACGACTTGGAGATACCGAGATAAATCGATTTAAAAAATACCGGTAAATCGTGAACTTTGACGTTACGGCATACGCTCCCGTAGGCGATGACGTCATAATGCATGACTCTCGCTTCGTTTATAGGGAGTATTCTGTCTCTTCTCGCCCATCTGACGAGGGACATGCTACGACACAGACCCGTTAAATCTAGTGATGCACGACGAGAAGATTCATTTTTCGTCTTTGAAATTTACGCGATGAATCGATTTTGTCTTGTCTCGTGGAAAATCACATACTTAAAAAAACAGAAGCCATTGAAAACGAAAAAAAAAGGCTTACCAGGATCAGTTAGGACCTCCTTGGCGGAAGCAATGTCCATGAACTTCTTCTCAGCCTTCTTCTTCTCTGCCCCTGAGTATCCGTCAGGATGCCACTTCTGCGCTAGCTTCCTGTAAATCACACAAACAGAAATATCGTTAGAAATCAGTCCTAAAAGAACTCTGGCCTTTGTATGAAGTCTAGGGCTCTTCTAGATAACTAAAGGGAATGTCAGAAAAGATGTAACCAGGTCGCGGTGACACAGGGCGATGACCCTGCTTATACCAATACCACTCGTCAGACTAGAGAAGAAAAGCCTGTGATTCAAATCAGGAACTTAAAAAGCTATCATCGGGTGTTAGTAATAAGTAATGATAATAATAATAATAATAATAGTGCTTATTTATACTGCTTGCATAGGACTGAAGGCTCCAGCAGTAGGCTACTACTATTATTGTGGTCAAATTCTCAAATTATATTGAGGATAAAAGATGGTAGGTAAACATTGGATTTTAGGATTATTGAGATATTGGGAAAATCCTACATTGCTGCAGTGAGCACCAAAGTTGTGACATAATATCACAAAGAAACTGCATTTACATTTTTAATCCAAAAGAGTTAACAGGGTTTAAATTTGCTCTGTGGACCCAGCCATCATTCATTTAAATTTAAATAGAAGTAATCCTATGTCAACTTGTTACTTAACCTTTTGCGGACAGATTCATGTGTCACATGAAATCATGGTTCCGCCATTATGGTAGGAGAAATATAACTTA
>NW_007382712.1:6989-7836 GCF_000475195.1 Diaphorina citri | reverse complement strand
TTTATAGAAGAGTTCTCACTATCTTCAAATCATATCAAAACCCTAAACCCTTGTACTTCGTTGCACTCGAGCAAGATTCAGAAAACAATGGTGAGGTCTAGAAGAAAATCACCCAAGACAAAAAGCTAACATATTTTATTTCCTTTGAAGAACAATGATATGTCTACTTTTTGTATCCACATGCAGCATCAAATCTGCAGTGTTAGATGCTACTTTTCACAAGTTACATAGGTAGGTATCGAAATTTTCAATAATTAGCTAGATTATCGAACGTGAGGACTTGATTGTTGCTTCTGATATTGGGAGTCAATCCTTATATTATAGGTGTTGTGGTTCTCGAGATAGAGCGATCAGTGTGTGAAATGTGAATGAGTGAATGGATCTTGTTCTTATAATATAAGATTGTTGTCCTCCAGATTCAAAATTTCCGCCTACAAGTTACATCTTAGGTATATTGTAGAGCTTTCTTAACATTTTATTATTCACAAAAAGTTTACAATCTTATTTATTACTTGAAATCAATTTGGTGGATCTTCTTGGATTATGGCTTGAGAGCAGTGTGTGCTGTACTGTTCGATTTGTTTTTTACATGATGTTATCCCCAATTCAATCAATAATGTGAATCTTGAAATTTCGAATATCTTGTTGAACTGCATGTATGTAGTTACGATACTTATTTACCGTTGCGTTACACTTAACAGGATATCAATTTCTTCATCTGGCGTAATGTAAGTACAGCAGAAAATCTGATTAGATCCTTATTGATTTTGTGTCCGTTATGTTGATCACACGTGGAATTTTTGAGAGATGGAGAGAAACATACACTCTTGAGAGATAGAGAGAAACA
>NW_007382712.1:0-6534 GCF_000475195.1 Diaphorina citri | reverse complement strand
TATTTGATTTAATAGCAGTGTCTTGTATGGACTGATATTGATGGTGGGTACTGGGTATAGTCCGTACAGTGCATGGATAAGTGACAGTTGTGAATTCAAATAGAGTTGGAGCAGACATTGTTTTCCCTTGTGAATATTTTGCATAGTCGAGAGTGTGTGTATGTCTTGTACCATCGCCAGACTTGCTATGTCTTCAATGTGTGTCCTGGTGACTATGTGAGCCATTTATAAATGAGGTGATATGTATGTTAAGTCCTATGTCTGTGTGAACTGTATGAAATAAATTCACTTCGTATCCCAAAAGTATAAATCATACAGGGTGGATCTTTGTTTTGTGGTGGAAGTTCACTGAGGACAGTAATGATATCAAAAATACCTACCAGCAAACACAGTGTTGATGTATCCATTCCTCATTATATTGTATTTAATTGACGATAGAACAACGTATAATTTATTACACTGGACCGATTGTAGAACCACCCATCAAAGTGTTGATGTTGATAGTGCGCTTAATGGTTACTAATTGCTTGCAATTGCAGAGCTCTAAGCTCTTCACAATTGTGGCATGTTTCACATTCTCATTTTGGTTTTTGGAGATTAATAGTCAAGAAAATCTTTCTCTACTTCTACTGAATGTCTCTGGTCAGATCAGTAATGTACTTACGAACAATTAGGTAATCGACTTAATCTTTGCTTTTAAAACACAGTGTTGATGTATCCATTCCTCATTATATTGTATTTAATTGACGGTAGAACAACGTATAATTTATTACACTGGACCGATTGTAGAACCACCCATCAAAGTGTTGATGTTGATAGTGTTGCCAAGTTCAATACGTCCTTTAGTTAAAATTTCTAACTCTTGAAGTTCACCTTACGTAAAAGGTAATTAATTATTCACTTTCAAAACAACAAATTTCATTGTATATTTCCAATACCCAAATGCTCGAAGTATTTTATCAAGACGTTTCATGTCTAAGCTTTCAACACGTATGTGACCGACCAATCACTTTAAGGAAACTTTCATCAATCAAGTAAATTATTCCAAAATGCAGATGCTTGAATGTTCCTTTCTAGATCCCCTCTGGTAAACCTATAATTATAGGTATGCCACATACCTTCAAACACAGTGTTGATGTATCCATTCCTCATTATATTGTATTTAATTGACGGTAGAACAACGTATAATTTATTACACTGGACCGATTGTTAGAACCACCCATCAAAGTGTTGATGTTGATAGTGTTGCCAAGTTCTCAGTCCACCCCGTTTTGCTTGTTTATAGAAGAGTTCTCACTATCTTCAAATCATATCAAAACCCTAAACCCTTGTACTTCGTTGCACTCGAGCAAGATTCAGAAAACAATGGTGAGGTCTAGAAGAAAATCACCCAAGACAAAAAGCTAACATATTTTATTTTCTTTGAAGAACAATGATATGTCTACTTTGTTATCCACATGCAGCATCAAATCTGCAGTGTTAGATGCTACTTTTCACAAGTTAGGTACATAGGTATCGAAATTTTCATTAATTAGCTAGATTATCGAACGTGAGGACTTAATTGTTGCTTCTGATATTGGGAGTCAATCCTTATATTATATTTTTGTCCTCATTTTTGTCTCTTAATATTTTATGATTCACAAAAAGTTTACAATCTTATTTATTACTTGAAATCGATTTGGTGGATCCTCTTGGATTATGGCTTGAGAGCAGTGTGTGCTGTACTGTTCGATTTGTTTTTTACATGATGTTATCCCCAATTCAATCAATATGAATCTTGAAATTTCGAATATCTTGTTGAACTGCATGGATCTTCTTGGATTATGGCTTGAGAGCAGTGTGTGCTGTACTGTTCGATTTGTTTTTTACATGATGTTATCCCCAATTCAATCAATAATATGAATCTTGAAATTTCGAATATCTTGTTGAACTGCATGTATGTAGTTACGATACTTATTTACCGTTGCGTTACACTTAACAGGATATCAATTTCTTCATCTGGCGTAATGTAAGTACAACAGAAAATCTGATTAGATCCTTATTGATTTTGTGTCCGTTATGTTGATCACACGTGGAATTTTTGAGAGATGGAGAGAAACATACACTCTTGAGAGATAGAGAGAAACATGCATGCACTTTCTTTCTCTCTTGCCAATTTTTGGGAGATTCACCTTTAAGGGTTTATCTAAGAAGAGAGTATTACCTAAAAGAAGGCAATCTCGAATCATTGTTGGCAGACAAAAATTCAAAAACACATTATTTCCTGAATAAATAAACCGCATAAAATGATGCAAAGATTACTCAAATACCTACCTCTACCCAATCTTTAGATAACAACAAATTTACAATACTTATCTTTATAGCAAATCATTGTTGGCAGACAAAAATTCAAAAACACATTATTTCCTGAATAAATAAACCGCATAAAATGATGCAAAGATTACTCAAATACCTCTACCCGATCTTTAGATAACAACAAATTTACAATACTTATCTTTAGCAGGTTTAGAGTGAATCATTGTTGGCAGACAAAAATTCAAAAACACATTATTTCCTGAATAAATAAACCGCATAAAATGATGCAAAGATTAGGTACTCAAATACCTCTACCCAATCTTTAGATAACAACAAATTTACAATACTTATCTTTAGCAAATACCCGTTTTTCTTCAAAAATATCAGTTCTCTTTGTACCTTTTAGCTTACTACATATTATTTAGATACGGCATAGCTACCATTTGATTCAATCCGACTTCATGGTATGAAATGTGTCTCTTGTCTTCATTCTTTGGAATCGTTTTTGTTGAACCCTGCAAGTTCTGCAAATGGAAGTTGTCTACTCTAATAGAACAAGTATTCATTCTGACGTATATGTTCCTTATAATAGAAACACTTACACATGATGTGATCAAGATGTGGTTTGACCCAGATTTCGCATAGATTAGGCACTATTATTACTACCTACATAATTGTAGATACTGTTCATTACAAGGTACTCTATGTATATTTGACTATTGGCCTACTAAAATGTCCCTATTAGGCGGCTACAATATACCTTCTACCCTTTTTGGATAAATAATGACTCGATAATTTAACACCTTACCTGTATAAAGTCAGCAAGATCAACAAGTTACTTGAAGATGAAACTCCTGTACAAAGATTTCCTACAATTTGAAAACCTCGATTACCTGTTGACCACTAAGCGTGAAAATCAATTTTCTTATCATCTGAATCATAGTTTTTAGTCCATCCTTCCTTTATTAAATTACAATAGTAATAATAAAAGGTATAAGGACGGGCTATTTTATTCGCTTCGGTGTCTACTCTATGTATATTTGACTATTGGCCTACTAAAATGTCCCTATTAGGCGGCTACAATATACCTTCTACCCCTTTTGGATAAATAATGTGTGTCTGTCTGACCCCATAGAAGGACTTATCCAAACCTGGTCGACCTATATATCAAATTAAAGGTCTTTTTACGAGGAACACGAAAGTGGTGGTGCAACTTTTGTCCATAAATCAAAAAGCCAAAAAACCAACAAACAAAAAACTGTTTTTTGGGGGGAATTTTTAGAATAATAAACTGAATATTAAATAAATTAGGTAAGTACATACTTAGGTAGGTACTGATTTTCTTTAACCACGATCGAATAAACTACGGATTGAAAAATTCCCGGAGGGACGGGCCCAGCTTGATCCTCTTAATTTTCCCAAATGAACAACATCTTCACATTCTACTGATTGACAGGTTAACAAATTGAAACAAAATTGTATTGAAGGCATCATAGATTACTGCAATCTTTGTCACCAAATATCATCGAAGTTCCGGCGTAGCTATCTTCTTGAAGTTCTTGATCAAAGCACAAGGTACATAAACACACGCGGGTTAAGTTGTTATTTATAAGGTTTGACTATTTGATTTAAAAGTTCTAGAACAATGCTAGATACCTAGGTAGGTAAATATTTTGTAATGTACTTAGATACGAAACAATATCAAACTTTCTACACTATCCAGAGTTTAGAGGTTCCATCAGACTTCCAGAGAAGAACTGACTGTCATAATATCTCTTGGTATTGATTCTCAGTATCACGGTGAAGATTTATCATTTGCAGACTATGTCAAATCAAAATCTATCTCTTCGGACCTCATTAAATATTCTGCTCCATGTTTGGGACTTACTATGTGATGACGTGATATGAAATCAACAAAACACACTACTATAGTCGTTGGCTCACTGATATCAACTCACCGAATGATTGTCCATGCCAACTCTATGTCCACTGTCCAAACTCTTCAACTTGCACTTAACCCCTTTAGGTGTCTGATTTCTCAAACACCTCGTGATCCGATTTCAGAAATTCGGTGTCTTAAGGGCTGTTTTGTCTGAAAGGAAAGGTTTGTTGAAAATGATAGGTAACCTTGCAACCTCTCAACATTGGTATAGGGATAAGAATTAATTATTCAGGAGCATCTATTTGTATTGACAATCGACACCAAATATTTACAAAGTTACAAAAATAAGTCCGCTTGCTCCCCTGTCCAAACTCTTCAACTTGCACTTAACCCCTTTAGGTGTCTGATTGCTCAAAAACCTCGTGATCCGATTTCAGAAATTCGGTGTCTCAAGGGCTGTTTTGTCTGAAAGGAAAGGTTTGTATTGACAATTGACACCAAATATTTACAAACTTACAAAAATAAGTCCGCTTGCTCCCTATTGAAGAGAAGTATGCAACTATTACTGTAATCTTCGTCACCAAATATCATCGAAGTTCCGGCGTAGCTATCTTCTTGAAGTTCTTGATCAAAGCACAAGGTACATAAAGACACGCGGGTTAAATTGTTATTTATAAGGTTTGACTATTTGATATAAAAATTCTAGAACAATGCTAGATACCTAGGTAGGTAAATATTTTGTGGTGTACTTAGATACGAAACAATATCAAACTTTCTACACTATTTAGAGTTAGAGGTTCCAGAGAAGAACTGACTGTCATGATATCTTGGTATTGATTCTCAGTATCACGGTGAAGATTTATCATTTGCAGACTATGTGTCTGGGCAATTTTGGATGCACATTTGAGCCATTTTTACTTACCTATGTCTGTGAGTTATTCAAGACTTGATGGCTAACTATTAGGGCTGGGAGGGTGTCAAATTATACTGATAGTCTCAGAGTTTGTCTGGGCAATTTTGGATGCACATTTGAGCCATTTTTACTTACCTATGTCTGTGAGTTATTCAAGACTTGATGGCTAACTATTGGGGTTGGGAGGGTGTCAAATTATACTGATAGTCTGAGACCAAAAGCTCTTTTATTTTACCTACTCTTTTGTCATGTGAAGGCAACCCTTCAAACTGCAACCCCTATTCAAACAAAGCTTTCATTAGGTATTCTCCATCAGACATTTGTAGTTTTGAATCACACTACATAGACATTTTACAAGTTCCCATGGGTGTTTGTAGAGCTTGTTGGTAGTTTGTCTACTTTCATTAGGTATTCTCCATCAGACATTTGTAGTTTTGAATCACACTACATAGACATTTTACAAGTTCCCATGGGTGTTTGTAGAGCATGTTGGTAGTTTGTCTATCACTAGCACTAATAACATGGAAGATGAGTTAGAGTTGTTAGAGCACAATACTCATCATTTTGGTGTTCATCGTGTTTACAGTAATTTGTCTAGCACTAGCACCAATAACATGGAAGATGAGTTAGAGTTGTTAGAGCACAATACTCATCATTTTGATGTTCATTGTGAACTAATGAACGTGAGAGCAAGATTTATTACCAATTAACAGCAATTAAATAACTATAACTATTCTCTACCAAACCACACAAGATAGATCCAGAAGCCCCTGTGACCTCTTCGGGGGCTTCTGATGGGTTCATCTTGTTTTTTTTTTTTTGACAGAGAAATTGATTGATTGATTGATTGATTGATTGATTGATTGATTGATTGATTGAATAATTTCTTCTTTATTTCGCAATTTAAAATGTACAATTGACGGCATCTCCTAACCTATTTTCTAACTTCTTAGATATGGGTCTCTCTCCTTTCGTGAGAGAGAGAAATGATAGAAGAGAAAAGCTTTCCCTAGGTCTAGATCAGCAGTGGAGAGACAGAAAAGTTTCATAATTACCTACGCACTAGCACTAGCAAAACGTGGGATGGTCAGTTACCTACGACGAAAATAACGTTTGGTATTTACAAATATTCCACTGTTTACAATAAGAATGCAAATTATTACTTGCCTACATAGGTACATGTCGCACATGAATGGAAAAAGAAATATATACCTATACCTAGAAAACCATTCTAGAAAATAGATGTATACAGGTGATTACCTATTTTTTTATACCCATATATAGATAGCTATACCTACATACTTGGTAAGTCGGTACCGAAACTTAAGTTAATCCGTAGGTAAATATCTATCTACCTACTCGTACGCAAAAACCTGCGTAGTTATGAAATTTAAAGTAACACAAATTAGAAGGGGGGAAAAAGTTTAGAAAATATATGCAAATA